>NW_004955470.1:10994994-11015801 GCF_000276665.1 Chinchilla lanigera | reverse complement strand
AGCGAAGGGAAGGGAAGGGAAGGGAAGGGAAGGGAAGGGAAGGGAAGGGAAGAATGGGGAAAATAAACAAAGAAAGAAACAGTTTAGAATTACAGAATACACCACCCAAAATGAAAGCTTGATGATAGGATCAACAGTGGAAGGAGAAGAGGAAAACAAAGAACAAATAAGTGAACTTGAAGATAGAGCAATATAAATTATCAAACCTAAAAAATAAGAAAAAAGAAACTGTAAAAAGAAGACTAAGAGAATGAAGGAGAAGGAGAAGAAAAAGGAGGAAGACAGTCACTTCAGGGACACATGGGGTTATAACAAAAGTTCTAACATTTGTTTCAGAATCCCACCAGAGAAAAGAAAGAAGATAGGGGTGAAAAAGTTCCAAAAATGACCAAAGTTAGCAAAAACTCACATACTTACAGATAAAGAGGCAAGCAACCACCTGGAATACAAAGATATCCATACTAAGACATATCATTGGCAAATTTCTGAAAACTCAATAAAAAAATAACATAACATAGACATGATACATCATACACATCAATAATTCAGATGACACAGAATGTCTGATAAGGATTCCTGGAGGCCAGCAGAAAGTTGTACAGTTTTCAAGTGCTGCAAGGAAAGAACTCTTGACCCAGAATTGCATATTCATTGGAAATGTCCTTCAGGGACTCAGGGGAAATAGAGACACCCTAATATGAAGAGATAACCTGTTACCAGCATGTCTGCTCGGTAGAGAAAGCTGTCTGAGGGAAGTTCTCCAGAGAGAAAGGAAACTAGAAAAACCTTGGCACATCAGGAAGAAAATGTTAAGAGCAAACCTATGAGAAAATGCAATAGACTTTTCTTCTTCTCCTTGACTTTTCTAAATTGTATTACATAGCTCAGGCAAAATTATAGCATAATCTAATGTGATTCCGAATGCATGTTAAAATAAATATAAAAATGTGGAAATGCATGGATGTAAAGAGATGTGAGTTTTCTGCACTTTCCTCAATCTGGTAAAATACCAATCCTAACAATTTTATTAAGTGTGTTTCTACAATGTAATACCTAAGCAACTGGCAAATAAGCAATAATCAAAATATACTCAAAATACTATACATAAATAACAATGAAAGTCTAAAAATTTAGTAGCTCACAAAAATATAGGAAAGAGAAACTAAAAAATGAAAAACTGAATTAATGGGGAAAAATTTAAATGGTAGATGTAAGAGTCTAAAGATCAATAACTACATTAAATGTAAGTGGTCTTTTAAAAGGCAGAGATTAAAAGATTGAGATTAAAAGAGATTAAAAGAGTGAGTTAGAACTGTGAACCATGGGCCAGGGATATAGCTCAGTGGCACAAACACCTGCCTGGCAAGTGCAAGGTCCAGAGTTTAATTCCCACTACCAAAAAAAACCCAACCAAACAAACAAACAAAAACCAACTGTGAACCAAATATACTCTGTGTATGAGAAACCCAATGACACTCAGAACTTGATAGTAAAAGGATGAAAAATAACATGCTGTGTAAAAGTTATTCCAAATAAAGACAGAATTACTGCTGAATATTAGGGGAAGTGATTTTTAGAGAAAGTATTATCAGAGATAGAGGATATCACATAATTAAAAGGTAAATCCATCAAGAAGGCATAAAAATCCTAAATATGTCTGAACAAAGCAACAGAGTTCAAAAATGTATAAACTTAACCGAAAAAAGATACAGACAATATAAAATTACAGTTTGAATCTTCTCAGAAGTCTATTTTTCCATCAACCAACAGAACAAATTATGGTTATAGACCATGTCTCCTAATAATAGTAGAAAATATATTTTTCAAGCACACAAAGAACATATACAGAGATAGACAATAATTTGAGTCACAAAATCAAACATATTGCATGAGAAACTCAAGCAAAATGGAAAATATATAAATAGGAAATAGAAATTATTTTTCAAACGCATGGAGGAACAAGAGATGGCAAGAAAAGAAGATGGAGAAAAGAATTGAAGCAGGGAAATGAAGAAAATAGAGATTTCGCAAATGTTAAGGGGACCAAGAGTTGGAAGGGGCAGGAAAGGAGAGGAGTGGTGTAGGATAAAAAAGGAAAAAATTAAGATGTATGATGGTCCTGTACCAATCCCCCATGATAAAAGTAATCACTATTTACTCCAAACACGTACTAATGAAAAAAATCAACCACAATAAATTTTAAAGAGCTGAAATTGTTACAATCATATTCTCTGACTACAGGGCAATGGACAAAAGAAATCAATAACTTCTAAAAAATTCCATGTGTTAATGAAAAGGTCTTAACAGAAATGTTAACTACATTCAGAAAATGAAATTATAAGAAAATTCAGGACAAGTTAAAGAAGTGGTAAGAGTGAAATTTTAGTACTAACGCTTGTATTAAATAGACAAAATTTCTCAAAACAATGATCTAGACTCTGACTTCAAGACAGAAAAAGAAAAGCAAGCTAAACACAAAGCAATCAGAAAAAAATCATGAAGATCAAAAGTCAATAAATTAAGGAAAAAGAGAGCAAATCTCCAATGGTTGGAAATGGAGTTTGTGGTGAAACACTTGTCTAGAAGGTGGCCCTGGGCTCTATTCCTGGCATGTGCACATGCAGACACATGCACACACATGCACACACACACACACACACACACACTTAAAAACAATCTCTAGAAAAAGTGATAAAGAAAAAACACTCCCACACAAATTACCAATATTGGAAATGGAAAAAGAGCTATTAGTACAGATCCTACAGATATTAAATAAGTAATCAAGAAATATGGAAAACACTACATACATAATTTTGAGAACTCAGATGAAATGAACCAAAGTTTCAAAATATAAGAATTATAAGAACCTACTGAATATGAAAAAGTGATAGAAATAGCCCTATAGCTATCAAGGAATGAAGCTTATATTTTTAAAATTCCTCAGAAAGGAATCCATTAGCCCAAAGGGATTTATTATAGGAATTATCAAATGTTTAAAAGAGAATTAACTGCATTCTATATAACCTCTTCCAGAAAAAAACTTGTAACCCAAAATAGATTGTAGTGTAGAACATAAAATTATTAAACTCTTTGGAAGGTAGATAACATAGGAGAAAATTTTTGGACCTAGGTCTTAGTAAAGAGTTCTAAACTATGACACTAAAAATATGATCCATAAAAGTTAAATATTGACAAATTGCAAAAAGAATCATTAAGAAGGCAAAAAGTCAGCTGGATGTGGTGACACATACCTGTATGCCCAGCACTCAGGAGGCTGAAGCAGGAGGATCATAGTGAGTTCAAGGCCAGCCTGAAATGTATAGCAATACTCTGTCTGAAAAATCCCACACACACAAAAAAAACAAACAAAGAAAAATGAAGGGAAAACCCACAGAATGTGAAATCAAATTGCCAGCTATTTCTCAGACAAAGGATTAACATCTAAAATATATAAAGAACTTAAAAAAATTAGATGTCCCGCACTTAAAGACCCAACTTAAAAATGGGAATCTGAAATGAATAGATAGTTATGAGATGGAGCAATATAATTTGCCAATAAATACATGAAAAACTGTTCAATGTCACTGGCCATTCAAGAAATGCAAATTAAAACAACACTGAGATTTCATCTCACTCCAGAAAGAATGGCTACCATCAAAAAATCAACCACTAACAAATGCTGGCAGGGCTGTGGGGAGAAGGGACACTTCTTCACTGTTGGCGGGAGTGTAAACCGATACAATTACTGTGGAAAACATTATGGAGATTTCTCAAAAACATAAACACAGAAATTTTATTTGACCCAACTACGCCCCTCTTGGGTATCTTCTCAAAAGAGTTAAAAACATCGTAGCACAGCAATACATATATGTGTACCTGTGTTTATAGCAGCACAGTTTATAGTGGGGTCAGTGGTATCTCGGTCCATGAACTTGATTCTTGCCGCAATTCTGGTCATAATTAACCTGGACAAGCACTGAATCAAACTTCCCCATAAGGCCAACACAGAACCTAAACACTGAATTTAATTTGGTTCTCATCCAACTTGGTCTGTGACCAGAATCACGAAAAGAATCAAGTTCACGAACTGAGGAACCAGTGTACTACTCTGCCATAATGAACAATAAACTTGAGTCACTTGTAAGAAAATAGGTGCCTTTTGAGACCATAATGTTAAGTGAAGTAAATCAAACACACAAATTTATACATCATATGGTTTCCCTTATATTAAAAATTTAATAGGCAAAAGGGGAGAGAGAAAAGAGAAAGAAAAAGCAAGAAATTATATTCTAAGTATGTTGTTGGTCTCCAGTTTCACTCTAATATGGTGTAAGAGCTCACTTTTTAGGATTTACATTTCTTTGAATGTGTTAAGGTCTTTATTGTTGTTATAAGCACGGCCTATTTTGGAACCAAATATAAATTCCAAAATAGGAAAATCTGTGAAGATAGAGAGTAGCTCAGTGGTTGTCTAGATGGATAGGGGAGGGGTTCAGAGATAATAGCTAGTAGGTAGAGTGTTTTGATTTGTGATAACAAAAATAACCTAAATTTGATTGTGGTGGTAGTTGTACAACTCTGTCAGTGTGCCGCAGTCTATTGAATCCTACATTTTAAGTTTGCAAATTGTATGGTATATGAATTTTTAGTTTAATAAAGTTGTTCTATTTTAAAAATTAAAAACCCATGAAAAAGAAAGCAGCAAAAGGTCCAGGTAATACTGCAGATCAGATATATAACACAGGGCTCATCATATTCAGAACTCTCAAAATCAGCATTGTAACAATGAATCTAATTAGGAAAGTGGGTAAAAACATGAAGAGACATATAGGTAACAAATAATCATGTCCACAGATGTTCCACATTAGTAATCGCTGAGAAAATTAGAATTAGGAATGTTAACAGTATATTCCTCCACACATACTAGAGCAACTGAAGGGAGCACCAGCAATGATAGAAATCGCGGGCCAGGACACAGAGGTGCTGCATCTCCGGGCGGCATAGG
The DNA here is from genome assembly GCF_000276665.1 of Chinchilla lanigera. NCBI lineage: Eukaryota > Metazoa > Chordata > Mammalia > Rodentia > Chinchillidae > Chinchilla > Chinchilla lanigera. The sequence goes on along the minus strand of NW_004955470.1, from coordinate 11,010,796 downwards.
TGGGAAAGGAGGAGCCCAGCAGCCGGGCGTGCTTTGGGATCTGAGCTCTTACTCCACACAGCACGCGTGCTGAGACTCATCCACATCTCCGCCTGCTGCCAGAGCACTTCCATTTGCATGGCTGTAAAATAGCCCGTGTATGCGTATATCACAATTTACAACCTTCCTGTTGGGAGCACTGGAAGTAGCAGTGCCACATGTCTTATGTTTTATGTCAGTGTTTCATTAAATATCAGTTGAGTAGCTGTTAATGAATTGCGGGTTTGTGTATCTCTGTTGACAAAGGCGGTTGGGCACTCTTTCTTGCTATGGGTCACATCTACACCTCCTTCCTTAGTGCAGCACCTGTTCAGTTTTCTGCCCGTTTTCCACCAAGCTGCTGTCTGTTACTAGTGGGTTGCAAGTATCTCCTGCCATTCTGTGAGTTTTATTTTCTCCTAATAATCTCTATGGATGAACTAGGTTTTCATAGCAGTTTTATTAATATCAACCCCAAATTGGTGACAACCAAAAATGTCATTAATAGATGAACACTTCCACAGACTGTGCTGTCTTCCTACCAGGGAACGTTACTCAACAGGAACTGAAACGAGACACTGACATGCCTGACTACTCACGCTGAACCTGACTCACACCTTTACCCCGAGAGAAAAATCCCTAGTTTGTCTACTGCATGATAAAAGATATATGAATTTTTAAATTGTTAGTACATGTTTGCAGTAATGTGTAACTGCATTTGTTTGGGCGAGCCAGTACATATGTACGGCATCTTGATGGCTTTCACCCCCTTTCATCTCTTGCAACTTTCCCCATCTTCTCCTAATCCCCTTCCCCACCTTCCAAAAGCATATGTCCTGTTTCCTACCACCTCTCCTTTACTTTGCACTTCATTAATTTATAGTTTGGGTTTCTCACATAAGAGAAACCACGTGATATTTAACCTTCTGTATCGGACTTATTTCACTTAACATCATGATCTCAAGATCCAACCATTTTCCCACAAATAACATGAATTCATCCTTGTGTGTGGCTGTGCACAGCTCCATCATCTACGTACGCCACACTTTCTTTTCCATTCGGCTGAGGAAAGGCATCTAGCTTCATGAGCTCAGCTGCTGTGAATGGAGCTGCTGTAAACAGGAGTGTGTCAGTGCAGTACAGTGATTTTAGTCCTCAGGAGAAGCTACTTAGAAGGGGAAACAGCTGGGCCAAATGGAATTTCTATTTTTAGGTTTTTGAAAAATCTCCACACCAATTTCCTCAGTGGTTATACTAGTTTACATCCCCACCAACTATGTAGAAGTGTTCCTTTTTCCCAAAATTTTGCCAGGATTTGGTGAGTCCTTGGTGATAGGCATTCTGCCTGGAGTGAAATGGAATTCCTGTATTGTTTTGATTTGCACTTTCCTGAAGGTAGAGACACTGGACATCTGTTTTATTCAGTGTTGAAGTTGGTCCTATCCCAAGGGAAGGGAGCGGCCAAGGGACCTAACCATTTTATAAGTCAAGCTCTCCTTAACCAAAGTTTACAGGTTCTCCCCAGCTGTGTAGTCCTCGTGTTCAGCCACCTTCCAAAGCCGTGACTGTGAGTGCGTGAGTCTCTGGGGAAATTCTTAACCCAAATTACAACACACTGTCATAGTCTTATAAACCTCTCTTTTCTTAGGATGGCACATGGCAGCAGCAGTCACATGTTTTTGATCATGCCTCATAAACAAACTTGGGAAGTCCTTTTTCATGAATATCTTTAGTGATGCGCTCATGGTTGTCTTCATGTCCTGCTGATTCAATACGTTCACACTTTCCTGGGCATTTTGACCGGGAGAAGAGCCAGAATTCACACAGTGCTGATACAGTGAGCAAGGGGAAGCAGGACACACTGCCGTGGTTTCCAAGCCTGCCTTTCCGTCCAGTGGCACAGCAGCGGCATTCCCTGCATTTATCATATCATGTGTAGACCCACATGAAAGAGGATTCTGGAGCTGCTTCAGAAAGTGGCAAGAATGATGGGATGAGTGTGTTCAAAGCTTTGAAAGGGGCTAAGGGAAGTATGTCTTCAGTGTCATGCATTTTTACTTAGACATTCATGGTACATTTCAACCACACTGATATTATGCTTTAATATAAAAGAATGAAAAATATATATTAAATAAGACATCTTTTTAAATATTTATGTATTTATTTATTTTAAAGAGAAAAAGACAAACATAACAATGAAACCAAGTTTCAGAACAGGTTGGTAGGATATTTACAATAGTTGATACGTTGTATATCGCTGTCTTTGTAGTAGTTATTCAGAGGAGAAGACAGAGGCATAATATCTCGTCTATGCCATATTAGCACAAAACCTTCCTTTTCATGAACTAAGAGAAACCAGCTGTATGACTATCTTAACAAGCTTAACAAGAAACTAGCTTATGACTACCTTTTTTTTTGGTACTGGGAATTGAACTTGGAACCTCACGCTTGCCAGGCAGGCATTGTGCCATTGAGCTATACCCTCAGCCCGCTTGTGACTATCTACACAAGTGCATGTCCTATGTATACATATATTTTTTTTCCTTTTTCCCTTTCTTCCTTTCCACTCTCCCTTATCACAGTTTGTCTTTTTTTTTTTTGAACAGTTTCTTCCCAATTCACAATATCTATTGTACATTTCAGATCTTACTTACTTGTTCATTTTCTCACATTAGTGAGACAATATGATGTTTACACATGTAGGTCTGATTTATTTCATTTATGAGTATGGTATCAAGTGGCATCCATCTATCCATAAAAGTCTCCAGTTTATCCTTCTCTATGGCTAAGTAGTACCCCATTCTATTAAAAAAAAACAACACACATCTTATTTATCCATGACTTGATTGAAGAGCATCTGGGTTGTTTCCAAGATTTAACTATTACAAATTGTGCTGCTATAAACATGGGTGCACATATATCTCTGGATGTAATGTTTTTAATTCTTCTGCAAAGATACTCAGAAAAGAAATAGCTAGATGAATGAAACCTCTAATCCTAGTTTTTTAAGAAATCTCCACACTGATTTCCACAGTGGTTTCACCAATCTACACTCCCACCAGCAGCAGAGTAGGGTCCCTTTTTCCCCACAGGCCCTCCAGCATTTATTATTGGTTGATTTCTTAATGATAGCCATTCTTTCTGGGGTGAGATGGAATCTCAGTGTTATTTTAATTTGCATCTCTTGAATGACCAATGATGTCGAACATTTTTTCATATATTTATTTGCCATTTGAATTTCTTCATCTGAGAAGTATGTATTTATCTCAGATACCCATTTATGGATTGCGTGTTTGAATTGGAGGGTCTGATTTTTTCAGTTCTTTATATGTTCTAGATATAAGTCCTTTGTAATAACTGGCTATAATTTTTTCCCACTCTACGGGTTGTCTTTTCACTTTGTTGGTGATTTCTTTTGTTGTACAAAAGCTTTTTAGTAAGGTGAGATCCCATTTGTTGATTCTTTGTACTATTTCCCTTGTGGTCTGAGTTTTGTTCATGAAGTCTCTGCCTACTCCTATGTTCTCAAGATTTCTACCTACTTTCTCTTCCAGTAAATTTAGTGTTTCTATTTTAATATTTATATTTTTGATCCATTTTGGCTTTAGTTTGGTGCATGGTGATGGACATGGGTCTAGTTTTAGACCTCAGCATGTGGAAAGCCAGTTTTTCCAATACCATTTGTTAAAGAGGCTGTCTTCCTTCCAGTGAATATGTCTGGCTCCTTTGCCAAAGATAAAGTGGCTGAGTGTGTTTGAAGTTGCATCTGCATCTCCTATTCTCTTCCACTGGTCCTCAGGCCTGTTTTCTTTCTTTCTTTTTTTTTTTTTTGCCAGTACCATGCTGATTTTATCACAGTAGCTCTGTAGTATAATTTCACATTATATGTCTGGGATTATAATGGCCCCTGCATTGCCTTATTTGCCCAGAATTGCTTTTTCTACTCTAGGTCTTTTCTGGTTCCAAATGAATTTCTGAAATATTTTCTCTAGGTCTATGAGGTATGTTAATGGTATTTTGATTGGGATTGCATTAAATCTGTATAGCAATTTTGGGAGTACGGTCATTTTCACTATGTTGGTTCTTCATATCCCAGAGCAAGGGATAGCTTTTCAATTTCTGATACTTAATGGTCAAAAACTGAAAGCTTTCACTCTAGAATCAGGAATAAAACAAGGACATTTATTACTACTATGCCTATTCAATGTAGTTCTGGAGACATAGCCAGAGCAATTACACAAGAGCAAGAAATAAAAGGAATAAGAATAGGAAAAGAAGAAATAAAATTATCCTTATTCACAGATGACATGATACTCTACATGGAAGACCCCAAAAACTCCTCCAAAAGACTTCTAGATTTAATATCCAAATTCAGCAGTGTAGTGAGATACAAAGTTAACACTCAAAAGTCAATAGCATTCTTGTATACAAACAACAAACTCACAAAAAGAGACGTTAGGGAAAGCACATTTTTCATGATATCATCCAAAAAAATGAAATACTTAGGAATCAGTCTAACAAAGGATATAAAAGATCTGTCCTGTGAATATTGCAGCACCCTAAAAATAAGGCATCTTTAACCAGAAACTCACATCAAAGTAGTTTATACACTGCTTGGCTAATGAAAATCTCCTGGCCAGAAGCTCACTGGAATCAATCTTGTATTTCTTCCAGCAGTAGGGATTCAGTGTTCGCTAATGCAGTGTCCAGGGGATGGTATAGAGCCCAGCTGTGTTGGGTAATGAGAATTCCCTGTAGGTGTTTAAGAATGGTACCTAAAAATACTTTCACTTCTTTTTTTTAAGTACTACACGTTCAACCCAGGGCCTTTGCACTAAACTGTGAGCCCAGCCTTTGTTTTTGTTTTTGTTGAGACTGGTTCTCATTTCTGTGGTCCAGGCTGAGCTCAACCTTGTAGTCCTTTGGTCTTGGTCTCCCCGAATGCTGGGATCAGGGACATACACTGCTGTTCCAGGCTGTATTTTATTCTCCCCATAAAAATCCCCCAATAGCTGATAATGTGGGTTCCTGTAGATCATTCATAACTTCTCAAACTTGGAATCAGACTGAGCGCTATACCATCTTTATTCCTGTTTCACTTAGATTTTTACATCACACTTTCAGTTACAATAATTCCTGGAAACACAATGCCAAGGAGACACAATCTCATCAATGAAAATGCTTTATGATCTAATAATGCAGCTGTCAAGACGGTTCCACATCCCTCAAACAGATCATCCTCAGAGCTTTCCCTGGAAGGTGAAATCACCCTGTGGCACCTTGGGGAGTCTGCCGTGGCTCCCTGGGCACCTCCAGAGACAATTTGGAACTATGGGTCTAATTTTAAAAATAAAAAGTGAAATTAGATGCCTTAAGGGATCACCATTATGGCTACTTTCCCAATGGAAAGAGATTGCATATTTCTAAGAAATGGGAAAAAATAAAGAAAAGGCTAAAAGTGAGATTTTTTGCATACTAATAATTGTTCTTTTACTTTTTAGCTCAATTGTTCCAACACCTGTGTCATATCTGAGTCTGGATCTGGTAGTTTATACTGCTTTGTTTTGTCTTTTTTACTAGAACATATTACGTGTTGGCAGAGCACAAGAGTTACACGCCTCCTAGGGAGTCTGCACGTGGACATGACACGTCTTGGTTCTGTCTGTAGCTTTCCCATCTCGTCCCTTGTTACTCCTTCCAACTCGTTTTCCTTCCCATTTGAAAATGTTTCCATTTTTCTGCAATTCTCTTTTTAAAATCCCTTTTCCCTTCTTTCTCTTTCCGCTCTTTCTATCTCTTGTTTCCCTTTCCATTTGAAAAAGATGTCCCTCCTTCATATCATCTATCCCTTACTTTGGTCTCTAGTTACATTTCGGGTTTCTCATGTAGGAGAAGCCATGCGATATTTAAACTTGTGAGTCTGAGTGACTTCACTTCATGTTAGGGTCTTGAGGCGCATCCGTTTACCTGCAAATGCTCCAGTTTATCCTCCTTTAAGGCAGAGTAGCCCTGCACTGTGTGCAAACACATTTTCTTTATCCTTCATCTGCTGATGGATATATATGCTGTTTTCAAGATTTAGCTATTATAAACTGTGCTGTTATGAACATAAGTATGTATGTATCATGTGGTATGATGACTCTAACTCTTTCAGGAAGATTCCTAGACAGGGAATAGCCGGGTCAAATGGAGTCTCTTTTTTTAGTTTTTTGAGGACTCTCCATTCTAGTTTACATAGTGGTTGTACTAGTTTACATTCCCATGAGCAGTACAGGAGAGGGTCACGCCCTCACACACACACACACACACACACACACACACACACAGCCTCCAGCATTTGATTTCTAGAAGATAATTTACCAAAGTAAGATGGATTCTCAGTGTTACTCTAACTTCGCGTTTCTCTAAAGGTCAGAGACACTGAACATTTTTTGTATGTTTATTGGCTATTTGTACTTTCTCTCTTGAAAAGCACTGTGTCCTTCACTTCAGGGGCCCAAAACTGAACTAATGGATGAAGACTGTGGCGGTCAGCTTGTGTCATCTTTGTCACTGTAACAGTCTTGAGAAGGTCGTCTGGAAAGGAGGAAGGGCTCACATCCCTCGTGTGCTCAGAGGTTTCAGCGAGTGGCTGCCAGGCCTGTGGCAGAGGAAGCCACTCACCTCATGTTTCCCGGAAGAGCGGGCAGGGGCTGGGTCCCGGGTGGCCCTGCAGGGACAGCTTCTTGACCGCCTCACTTCCTTCCCTGTGTCCCATCTCTTCAGGGCTCGGCCACCTCCCGAAGGCTCCAAGCCTTCCGCCCTGGGGCTTGGGGCTGGCAAAACCCCAGCACCCTTTACAACACACTGGGTCTCTACTTCAGAGGTGATAGAAGCCAGGGCAGGCTTTGAAGAGGAGGAAGCGGATCACAGATTTGCCCGTGGGTGTGTTTGTGGCAGGGAGGTGCATCTGCGAGGGTGATCACAAAATACAGTAAGTGTTTAAATTTTGAAGAGAGCTTGCGATAGTAAAAGACAACTTGCCAGGAGTGATGGGAGGAGTGTGTTAGAAGCGGCATCTGAGGAGTCTGAGGGTTAATCACAACCTGTCTTTCACTGTAATAATCCTTTCAATGTAAACATCCACTGTTCGTCTGGGTCACTCCTTGTGGAGTAAGCATTTATGGCAATTTCTATCCAGGAGACACATGACGCTGTGTTCTCATCCACCTTATTCACCGGATCTGGCGCCGTGTGACTTCTGGCTCGTCCTCAAAATCAAAATGACCGTGGAAGGGAAATGTTCCAAAATGATTCAGAACCTGGAGGAAGCCACAACAGCACAATGAACGACAGTCAGGAAAGAGGGCCCCAGAGCACCTGCATGCAGGAACCGGGAAGAGCGACGTGAGAAGTGCCTCGGAAGCAAGGGAGGGTATTTTGAGGGGAGCAAATGGCAATGTCTTTTATTGTAACACATTTTAAAATTTCAATATTCTCTGTATTTGGTGATCATAATTCACAGACTTAGAGCTAGGTCAGCTCATATGCACGTGTATTAATTTTTAAAGCCCACCATGGTGATCAAGGAAGCGTGCAAGGGAGGAGATCTGCAGAGGAGAAGAGCTCAGTTCAAGGTGATACTAAACTGGCCCAGAACACTAGGAGTGGGCGGAATGTTTTCCAGAGGTGACACCAGTGCCAGGCGTGACAAATCCCACTGGGTGTCAGGGATGGAGAGATGTGTGTCTGTCCTCCAACCCTCGGCTTCCCGGCTCTGGCGTCGAGGTGGCGGGTGGTGAATTTCACCAGGCTCGTGGTAGCTCCTGTCTGGGATTCTCCCCAGTAATGTTGGCTGAGGATGTAGATTAAGCCCCTCCATCCCTGGGCCAGTGAGCCCCAGCACTGCCATGAGGGGCACCACCAGGAATCCTCTCTGACTTTCTTCTCTGCCAGCGTCAAGCCCTGGTCAGCACTGACAGCCTGGAATTCTGCCCCTTGCGGGCCAAGCCTGTGCCTTCGGGCTGCTCTCCGAGGTCCAGCTTGCTAAGCACACCCAGGCAACTTGCTAAGAGGGGCACAGGAGGTGAGAGTGTCTCGGTCTCTCCGAGAACCACACCAGTGTCCAACACCGAGGCCCAGGGTAGGGGCAGCAGGATGAGCAGCAGTCCTCAAACGCCTAAGGAGGTTGGAGCCCCAGAAAACGCTACCTTCTCGGGCACTGTGGGCAGAATCTGCACTGGGCACCAGAGGAAAAGCAGATGCGCCTCTGAGGAGCAGAGGGGAAGGTGGGAGCCACCCATGTCTGTAGCAAGGTGGACCGAGCAAATGTTTACCAAGCACAGAGCAACAGGGGTGACATCCTCCACTCTGTTGATTTAAGCAGTAAAGGAGATACCAGAGGACACTCACAAAGGTACTCTGAAACTTCTGCTTCCTTGTGTGTTTAAGAAATGACTAAGGCTGTTTCGAGACGTGCCCACCCCTCTTGCACCCAGGGGCCTTGCCCACTTTGCTGTGCTTGGGAGGAAGGAAGGGGACATAAATGGAAAGATGGGGTGCAGTGTCTGTGTCCCCCGTCCCCAGGAAGAAGTGATTGCCATGTACTCCAAAGTCAGACTCATAAAAGTAACAAATAAAAGTAAGAAATAGCCTGGCCTACCCGCCTGGGCGGTGTGCTTTCGCATCTGACGCACTATGTACTTTATCCACTGAGGTGCGCACTGTCCGTGCCCCGGCCCCGCCCGAAGCAGCCCCAGGAGGCCTGGTTTCCTGACCACCGATCAGGGCTGCGTTTGTCATCTGGGCACGTCCTGGGAATCTGGGGACTCTCCACACGTGTTTGTCCAGTGCGGTCACACTGCTGGTCCCCGCAGCCGCAGAGGAGCCCTGAGGACCTTTCTCCGAGTGGTGAGAGTGGGCTGGGTCTCGCAGGTGAGAAGGCAGGAGTTGGGGGCCTCAGGGCACGGTCAGGTGTGGTGGGGGGGCACGAGGCCACGGGGTAGCACAGCTCCCTGCCACCTCCTGTCCTCTCTGAGCAGAGTGGCCCGGGCAGCTCGGAGGGCCCACTCCATAGGACACTGTCATGGGAGGGGGCTCAGCTCTCCGGGTCAGGGACCCGGTGTTTCAGCTCAGCACTTCTCCCCACCCTTAAACTGGGGAGGACCCCAAGTGTTGTGTCTGTGTGGGCTGTAACTATCAGTATCCACCACAGGTGAAATCAAAACACGAACACTTGAAATGCATTTAATTCACTTAAAATTAACAAGCTATTGCACAGTAAGCTAAATTATGTATTTTTATGTAAATGTAATTGTATTTTAAAAAACCCTAGGGAGACAAAATACATTGTTTCCCATTTTTGTAAGTCATTTTAAAGCCTGTTTCAAAAGACAGAGACTCTGAGAGCTGAAATATGAGATGTCACAGGGCTGGGGGAAATGAGCAGAATGACACCCAGCACCCTGTGTCACACTGGGGACACTCGCCAAGACCTGGGGGCCCTGCAGGCGCGCGGTACCAGCCCCATACTCAGGTGCTTTTCTCCTATACCTACGATAAGATTAATCGGTTGAACAGGTACAATAACAGAATAATAGCAAAGGGAAACAATTACGACAGCATGCTGTGATATAAGTGAGGACTTGTGAATTTTTTATTTCTGGAATCTTCCAAATATTTTTGGGCCCTAGGTCTTGGAGATAACTGAATCGGTCAGCACTGAAATGCAGGGTGGCCAGCAGGGGTGCTGTGTGTGACAATAATGCTGGTGACAGGGGGCACCTTTCTGGGGCTCGAAGACCGGGGTCCCCAGCAGCCTGTCCCTGCTGGCCACATGCTGCCTCAGAGCTACGCTTTCAGCAGTGCTTCCAAGTGGATATTGCTGTAGTTTAAAAAGTTAAATTATGAAAGTGTGTTTGTCCTTTCATCATTTCTTAGGCACTCGATAAATAAGGGGCATCCTTTACAAACCATATAAACTAGAAGGAAAAAAAGACAAACTTTCAAAGTACTCACCTTTCCAGAGCAAGTCACCCTTGTTTCTTATCAATGCTGCCTCTGTAAGTTACGCGTCACTCAAAAAATTTTAATTGTGTCTTGCATACAATATTGTTTACTTCAGTAATTCCTTTTACTTTTGTTGATCTTTGAATTAAGACATGCATGTATGGCTGCCTAGGTTGTGCTATTTAATGTGTGACAATCAATCTTCATTGTGTAAGAATCCTCATGGGAAAGCTGTATTGATTTTAAGCTGTGTTAGAAGAAGCATAGAAATACGTTGGGAAAATGAGTTGAGCTGAACAAGAGAAATATCACAAAAAGTGGCACTTATTTTTAAAAAAAAGTATGCAATGTTTTAAAAACCGTCCACATTTTCCACCTGCTACTTGTGCCCCTAACACCTTTAAATCAGCACCATTATTATCCACTCGTTTCTACAACTAAAGCTGCAGGATTCAGACTTCTGAAATAGAAAAGTATTTTCAACCCTGTGGTAATTGTGTGTCAGTACAGCCTGCCTCACCCCAGAATGATTAGTGATTTGTGGACAACGCGTAAGAAATTGCTGGGCTAATCAAGGGAAAAATTACCCAGCAGTTGAGGTGGGTTTTAATTAATTACATTGCTCACTTGTTCAGGAAGGTCTTTGAGAACATAATCAAAGCGATGCTACATAGGGCTGTTTGTTCTCTTCACATGGTTTTTAAGATGGAAGTGTCTTGAGTAGTCTTCAGTTCTGCTCCAGAGACCCCTGACACGTCCTTCTGGTAATTTCTTGGTCAGCATCCCTTCCTCCTGTGAGCAAATACACAGGGACCACAAAAAGCAGCACAGTCTATGAACTCAGCACTCATCACAGCAGGCAGCAGGCCACCGCCCACGCAGCGGACGAGGACGTGGCAGGTGACCCTGACCAGGACCCATGGGCTGCGGAGGGCTCCCCAGAGAGGCACAGGGGCCACTGCGCCACTGGCAGAGGAGCATGTCAGGCTTAGTCTCTCACCGGAGGAGTCAAAAGTAGGAGAGCGGCACCAGTTCTTTTTTAACTTCTGCATCTCTGAGTCCAGAAAGAGAACTGGTAGGGGACTGTGCTCCACCAAAAGCCCCAACGGAATGAATGGGTCAGGAGTCAGAACCTTCCGGCTGCAAAGCAAAGCGAAGCACCTTCACGTCTCTCAAACTCTCTGTCAGTAGGTGCTCCTGTTCACAGGACGGACTGGCTCCCACCCCTGGATAACAGCTGCTGGTGCAGAGGCTGCCATGGCTCAGTGGGGCCGACACTTGGCTGTGGTCTGATCTTCCACACCCGGTGTGAGGTTATCATCCTCATTTTGCACAAAGAAGCCCGCCCAGCCGTGCTGTCCGGGACACTCGTGTGCCTCGTATGTGTGAACCAGAGGCAGCTAACCTCCCCTCCAGGGACCTCTCAGTTTGCCCCTCTTTGGGATGATAAAAACCACTGCATCAAAGCTTGCTCTGCATGGGGAGAAGAAAATATTCCTTGTGGGGAAATGCCAGGTGCTACACAAAGTGACGAAGGACGCAGAAGCCTCCAGTGTTGAGGTGGAATCGGGCCAGGAGGCAGCAACCAGTGAGGGGAGGGCTGAAGGCGACACAGCGAACATCTGCCCATGCGGAACCTGGCGGCCAGCAAGGAATGCGTGGCAGCACCCCCGGGGAGCGCACTCCCGGAGTCCCACCCCCACCGAGTCACCGAAGCCAGCCTTCCCGCTGCTGGAGCGGACAAATGCACCGGGCTCCAGGAGCCAGGCGCTCGCAGGTTCCCCCTGCGCTGGTGTTTCTGGCCAGGAACTAAAAGTAAAGATAAAAAGCTCAACTTGAAACTAATCTAATGCAAACTGCGGAGAAACAGTGGACAAGCCCCAGCAGAGGGGCATCTAACAGAAGAAATAGCTTGAATTCTGCAAATATGTCAAGGTCATAAAACACGGTGCCCTGAGGAAATGTTCCAGCGTAAAGACAGGAGATGAGAAGGCTGCACTCACACAGCGGGCTCTCGGCTGCACCTGACCGGCGTGCTTGCTGAGGTTAGATAATAGTCCTGCATCAGTGCTACTTTCATAATCATGGTGATTCTATGCTGGTTGTAAAAGAGAATGTTCTTAATGATAAGTGTCTAAGGAAATGACAGTGCTAATCTCCCTTGTCTGACCGTTACGTATTATCTGTACGTGCTGAATTGTCACTCTCCCCTATTTATGCACAATTATTTATGCGGCCACAAAATATATTTGGGGGTGTCTCACCCTTAGGAAGAATTAAATGGAGGAGTTTTTAGGGGTGAAGGGTTATAATGTAGACAACTTACTTTCCAACCATTCAGGGAAAGCCATAGAAAGAAACTAGGAACGATAACAAAGCATAGGGAAAGGTCAACATACAGGGAATCTGAGTGGATAGGATCATTTATGCAATTTTCCTATGGGTCTTAAATTATTTCCATTCAGAAGCTGGAAGGAAAGGGGGTTTTACAAAGCTTATTACGAGGATGAACTGCATTGCTTCTTAGAGAGGAGTTAGAAGATAAGCCTTAAGACGTCAGCCAGCAGTTGGGTCATCAGACCCCAGCCCTGGCCCACCTTCCCTTTGTCACCAGCCTGGAAAATCCAGCGGGATAAAGGGTGAAATGTCTGTATGAACTGTCAGGTACCATGCCATAGAGCTCATGCTCTATGTTCCCATGCTCTGTGAGTCAGGGTCCTGTGGGCAGTGACGAGATAGCTTTGTCTACACTGCTAACTGGGTGACTAAAATTCATGAGCTCGACCACCTTCACTCAGGAGATAAGGGTGGAGCTAGAACCCAGGTCTCCCACCTTGGGTCCGATTCTCTTACACTGGGCTGTGGCTGCCAGGAAGACTCGGGAGGGACAGTGACTTGCACCGCTGACATGGTTTTTAGCTCTCTCTCTGGTTCTGTTCCTCGCAGACTGAGGCCAGCTTCAGATCCACAGGCTTGACCTGCAGTGGCTCCTGAGCCCAGGGCCAGGCCAGGTGGGTGCCAGATGTGGATCCTGGCACCAAGTGCATCTCCTCCTCATGACTCCATTGTGGAGGCTGAAAATGCATCTTTATTACCTTCAATGCTGAAAGTTACGTTTTTCTCTGTGTTATTATGGGCTTCACTAGGGGAACTGAATCAATACAGAATATATGTGTAATTATATGAGGATGTATTAGGTAGCCCGACAGGATCAGAAGGGGGATATCCTTAGTCAATGGAATCAGAGGCGACAGAATCCAAAATGGCGGCCTGCAAGCTGGCGCGCTGGATGATGTAGTAGCAGCCAAAAGTCGAAGCCTGGAGCTCACTGCGGTCACCAGAGAGTCAGCGTCAGGAAGCTGGAGAATCTGCACCGGAGGCTGAAGGAAATGCAAACAAATGTCCAAAGGCAGAGGTAACAATGGGAGACATCCTTTTCCTCTCCCTCTTTAATCTACCCAGACCCCCAAGCCTGTGCGCTGGTGCCACCCACACCCGGGGTGGGCCTCCGCCTCAGTGTACGTCCACAAACACACCCAGCACCTTACTAATCTGCTCGGTGGTTGTTCCTCCAGCCCGGTGGACACTCCACAGGTAATGCTCACACCCTCTGTTTGACAGCACTGGAAGAAAGGCGGGCAGGACCATCCCCCAGGCTGTGCTGCTCTATTTCCTTAATAACATTGCCAAAGATTAAGTGAATTCATTAAAAAAAAAAGTGTGAGTTGGCTAGTAAACAAATGCTCTGCCCAATCTTAGGATTAAATAATGGATTCCCAAGAAGCCAGGGTCTGAAATTCATTTTTTATAACAACTTGCACAGACAGATTTGTTTCACTGATTAAGTATGAAGAAATCCAGACATAGGTGATTTCCTCCCTGAGGTACTAATTTCCCAAGCAAGGGAAGAAGTTGTTGTGTTTTCCTAATGCTAGGGAACGAAAATCTCACATTCATCAGGGCCAGAAGAGATTGGTTTACACATAAGGGTCCTACAAGTATCTGTCAGCCATTTTCCCTACCTGTAAAATAACCTACTTTACTGCAAAAGCATAAGGAAAGGAAGAGAAATAGGTGTCTATGAATACTAGATAAGTGAAAATAGCCCCAGAATCAGGAGTGGTGCATTCAGAAAACGTCCACCCCTCCTTTTCTGACCCTCTGATGCCTTCCTCCCAGCTGGCGACTTGGCCTGGGGACTGATCTTCCTGGACCTGCCACTCAGGGTCATGGGCCTTGGGTTGCTCCCACAGGACGGGAAGGATTTCCTTGTAAGCAGTGGGGACCCAAGGGTGCTGGAGGGACCTGAGTTTGAACTAGGAAAAGGAAATGCAGGTTAGTAGAAGCCAACAGGTGCCAGCAATGACGTTTTGAAATGCCCCGTTTTATTTTTTCTTATTGTTAAAGGAAAGGAATATTAGTGCCAGAGCTCAAGAATCCCTCTTAAATCTGTCAACCAGTAACTGTACAATAACCTACTTTGCTTTTGCCTTCGGTCACTCTGAGCAACTAAAGGGAAGGCTGTCAAGGCGTCTACCATTATGCCCTGACGGGGACAGTCCCCAGCACAAGCCTTCATGTCCACAAGCCAGCACCAAGATCTCCCTGGGAGGCAACAGATTAACCGAACAGCCCCTTCATTTCGTATCTGAATTATAAACAATAAGCTCAATCCAACGAACATTGCATAATAGCAGTTGCTTATTTGTCTTTAGATGATAGTCTTTCTACAAGCACAAAGTTAGTTGCTATTTTGTTACCCTTATTTAATTACTAAAATTTCTTTATGGTAGTAAGACATCAGATTTGCAAGGTATATGCAACCCTCTAAGAAGTGTGGAAAATACTTTTTCTATTGCATAGAAACATGTTTCCGTAATGGTTACTGTCAGATATTAATTGCTACAACTTCTCAGCTGTCCTATATGAGCCACTAGGAAAAATGTTCATGTTCACTTCTTATGACCAGCTCTCCCAGCAGGTAGAGTACTAACGCACCCACTGTAGGGACAAGAACCCCGAGGTCAAGAGAGCTTGAGGTCACTCGGGGGTCCTCCCGCCCTGCCTGCCGCACGTCTTCGGCTCGCTTTTCAGGGGCAGTCAGCACACCGTGCGCGGTCCACACTGACGGGATGTAGTGTGTGGTTGTTCTAATCCGGAGGACAACAGTCAGCTCCGCAGAAGCCCCAAGTGTCAGGAACAGGTAATGCAATCGGGTCCAGCCGCCTCCTCTCCTTGCCCTGGTTAAGCAGCGGGGGGTCCTCGCTTAACAGTGTGAGGTTTCAGTCAAGCCCCTGTAACTTCCTTTTTTGTTGCTGTTGTTCAATTTTTATTGTTGTATGAGTGCATCCTTGCAGACAGTGACCCACTCCTCGTGTGGAGCCGGTGCTTGACATCACATGTCTCAGTTCTCTTCTCTTCCCCTCCTCTCCCTCTTCCGGTCTCCCCTCTCCTGGTCCCCTTCCGTCCCAGGAGAGCTCTGCTCACCACCCTGGAGCACAGGGGGGAACTCCAGGATCGCGCTGGGTAACTCGGTCAAAACCCTGCCTTCCTTGCAAAGCCTCTGGGAGTTCAATGACTCTACTTAGGGTTCCTAAAATAGTCCACGCACCGGAGCATCCCTCACAGGGACAGGGTGGGTTCTAGACCCACCCCCGCGGTGCCCCGACCCCGCCTGCTTCTGCGCCAGCGCCAGCGCCCCAGCCCTGTGGGCTCCGGGGTCCGGGCGGCCAGTGGCCCAGGTCCGGATGCCCGGCTGCGCGGACAAAGCGCCGCGGCCTCGTCCCGGGACAGCGGC
>NW_004955470.1:10963274-10993774 GCF_000276665.1 Chinchilla lanigera | reverse complement strand
CGGTGGGGGAGACGTCAGGGACCCGGGGGCCCTGTGGGGCCCGCGCGCTCGGCGGGGCAGAGCTCCGCGTGGGGTGCGGGGCTCGCCCACTTGCAGCCGTGCGCGGGGTGGCGATGGGTGCGATCCTCTGAGCGCTGAAGGAGCCTTGGGTCTCCGCTGGGTGGAGGGCGCCGGTGCCCGGGACGAAGTGAAGTTCCACTCTGGCTCCAGCCAGAGCTGAAGAGCTGTGTTTGGAGGAGCCTTGCTTTCCAGGAATTTGAATGAGACTTTTTGAGATGGCTTCGGGTCGCCCCTTCCTTGGTCTTGTCAGGCAGAACTTTAAAACTGCTTCATAATCTGAAAAGCACTTTGCAGGTGGGGGTAGTACTGCTTAGTGGGATTTTTGCTAACTTGTTTTTATTGGTGCTGAAAATTCGGCGAGCGGTGAACCGTATTAGATGAAATCTTTTTGTCCTGGGCCACGGGGCGTCTCACTGTGGAGAGGATTTCGATCCTCCAGGACCACTGCTCCCCTGGGCGAGGGAATCTCGGGCGGGCTTGCACTCATTCCGTGCCCAGAGTGTTTTCTGCACATTTATAAAGCCTCGAGAGTGACTTGATGGGTATTTCTTTTTAAATTCTGATCAGCATTGTTTTTTACCGTTTTGAAACTTGAAGTATGACTGAGAAAGGATTTCAGTAAAGGGAAGCACCGTGTGTGTCTCCGTTGCCAATTTAGGAAAATGATGTGTGGCCTTGAGTCCGCTTTTACCCTCTCTTCTTCCGTCGTTCTTTTTTGGAACTGACGAGCAACATTTCTACAGCACGACAGGCTTGTGCTTTGCACTCGGGCACAGAGAAACAGCGAGCAGCAGTTTGTTGTGGCCACAGTGGAGAAAAACCTTGTGGATGGATTGCCTTGAATTTCACCGGCAGCGGAGAAGAGGAGGCAGGCACCCCGGAGTCAGTGTCCAGTTCTCCGCTGCCGGTGACTGCAACCGTAACATCAGGCCTTTTTGCTCGAGGCAGTAGCTTGAGGCTACCGGAGTTCTGAGCTCAATGTCTTGTAGAGATTTTGACACGAGCTTCAGCTCCTGGTGAGTTCTGAGCTCCACAGTTCAGACTGCACGGGGCACTGTGGAGGTAGACAGAGCGAAGACCAGTGTGTGGTGAATTTACTACACAGTGGACAGAATCCGGGAAGAAAAGGTGCAGACTTGAAGATACTTAAACTGAAGACTCACGGCAGAGACAATTCAATGTTTGAACAACTGCGAATGCTTTATATGCGGAAAGGCGATCAGCTGGCTTAGCTGCGGCCGAGGGGTGGAAGGGTAAGGCTGGCCGTGAGGACCGAGCTGCGTCTATGAGTTGTCAGCTCAGCCAGGAGAGCGGTAAGTTCAGAGGGACTGCAGAGAACTGCTGTGTGTCCTGTTTCTGGACCGTTTTGTTTTTTTCTGAGTTTCTGCTCATTCTGCGATGATTGAAGTGTGTAGGTCTCGGCTCTATTGCTTAGATTAACAAAACTTATCCTCAAAGTCTGGAATTTATTCCAGCACTTCTCACTTGCTTAAGCCATCCCTGATGTGACAGTCTCATTCCTAGGCATCTGCAGCTTCTGCTTAGGTAAATAAATCTCCCCAAGCTTGGAGATGTTTTTTCCTCTGCAAAACTCTTCATTAATTTGTAAATTATCTGCCTCATGCATAAGGCTCTGAATAAACATATCTTATGTGTGATAATAGAATCAGCCTTGTTTTAAAGATGCATTTTCTCTTTAAGTATACTAAACTGCATTATTCCTAATTGATGTATTTTTTCTCCTATGTGTAAATATTCTATAATATGATCCTTTCTCTCTATGTGTAAATATTCTATAATATGATCTTAAAATTTAATTGCTTAAGTTAAGTGCTTTATTCACCTTGCCTGAGTGTCTAAGAGAAAGAGATACTGCCCTCATGATAGGTGTATGTTCAATTTTGATTTTTTTAGGCGTTGAAAGCTGAAAGCCCACCTTTTTAAAAAGAACTATGGCATGAAATTTTGAAACAAGTATCAAGGAATTAATGACGTAGAGTCAGATGCTAATTTTGGGATCAGGGAGTGCAGGTGTGCGTGTACCCAGAACCCCAGCGCTCTCAGCACCAGCTGTTGCTGTAGCTGCCGAGGGCAGAAGGGGCCGTGAAGCGTCCAGCTGCTGCTAGCGGACCGTCGTCTTGGAGGCGCGTGAACCGCCCGCCTCTTTTCTGAAAGCCCTTGCTTTAACCTTTGAGAGACCTGTCTGTGAGCATCTTTAGGTGTGCAGCGCAGACACAGAGGCATGGGGAAAGCTGGACCCCTTGTGCCTCTTAGCCGATGGAAATGTATTTCTGTGAAATTCCCAGCACCCCTCAAAGTGAAAGCGAGCAGGTGCCATTCAGAATGTGCACTTTGAACCTACTTAGGCCGGATGTGAAATGCACTGTGAGAACCTGAGGCAGGAGCCAAAGTGCTCTGGCTTTTCAGGAGTGGGTGACCCGGTCTAGCAGCAGCCCTGGTCCTTGGTGAGGGCTGGGCCTCAGCAGCGCCCTGCGCTGTCTTCACCACAGTACCAAGTGCCTCCGGTTTGGCTTTGTGCGTACAGATGACAGAGGCCCGCAGCCGGCCCTGGGGATTCTGTCTCCAGGGATCTGTTCTGTGCCCTGTTGGCCTCTGCTGCCCCCTGTGGTCGTCTTGAGGAAAGAAGTCCAAATTCAAGGCGCACCAGGCTCTGCAAAGCCGGATTGAGAGCTGAGTTTGCAGACTTGCGCAGGACTTTCCAGGAGAAGAAAGAGGCCATGAGAGCAGGTGGCCGTGTCCCTGTGGCAGGCTTCCCAGCGAGTGGCCCTGCCTCAGCAGAGCTCATTTCCAGGCCTGTCAAAGGAGGGCTCAGGCTGAACCCTCCCCGGGTGACTCCGGGCTGGCGCTCCCAGGACTGGTAATTGCATGCTGGGGTGTATCTGAGAGTTAATTCCCCCGCAGGTCCAGGCAAGGGTAGCACTTCCACGAATAATGATAGCAGCTGATTTGCAGGGATGCTGCAGCACACCCTGCGTTTGCTCACATACGTCATCACAGTACCCCTTAGCCGCTGCGCTGGGAGGTACGGCGGTACCCACTGGACACGTGACAAGGCTCTGCTGGGCTGCACACCTGGCTCTGAGTGTGCAGCGCCCAAGCTGGTAGGCTGCGACATCCCCAGCCAGGAGCAGGGCCCGCTCCCTGCCCGCCACTGTGCCTGGTTGCCCCGCAGCCGGGGCAGAGCTGTCTCCTGCCATCTGGCCAAGGCTGAGCTTGCTGGGTGGGGGTGTCGTGCACAGAGGAGGGGACAGGGGAGCCCAGGATTCAGAAACCTGTCACCAGGGCCTTCCAGAAGAACAGAGCATGATCCAGAGCTCTGAAAGTGGACCATGAAATTTGGAATATCCAGGCAGTCAGTATCAGAATGAAATTCTGGCTGATATGAAGGGTGTCAGCTCAGGTGAAATTTCCAAGGAAAAACTGAGACTAAGACCGGAGAAAATTACCCACCTGCTCTGAGTTATTGGACTGGTGGGGAGAGCAGGCTCAGAAGTAGTCTCTGGGGATATTTAGGAATATATTGGCTGAAGTATTGGAGAACACACTGTAAAGAAAAACCCTGAAATCATGATTATAAGCCTGTGTTTTCAGAAGTTTATAATTCACACATTAAGTTCTATTCTGCACTGCCCCTGGTTTTTGAGCCTGAGAGGAAAGTGGTTTATTAAATTTCAAACAATTGGTTTTTCTGTGTTCAGATTATACAAATTTTTCAAGTAGAGGTTTTTCCATGTGGGTAATTGTGGTTTCTAAAATGACTTAGCTTTAAATTAAATTCAGTAAAGGGTAAATCTCTTAGATAACCCAATAGCTTTCATTATTCAGAAGCAAATTTGAGAAGCCACTTTCTTGCAAGGCCAAGGATGACTTCTGAAATACCAGTGTAGTGTTGGGGGCAAAAACCTGTATTTCCATCACTGACCATGCACAGGTCCCCAAAATACAGATGATTCAGGGTTTGTTCCCTTCAGGTAACCCCATCACACATGGAACCGTAAGTGGGTGATTTGTTTTTACAGGTAGCAGAGGGATCTTGCTATGTTAACTATGTCTTGAAATCGGGAAAGACGCATCCCGGTAGGAATCTCCATAAGGAAGAGAGGATTGTGCTTGAAACGTGCACACACTGACACACACTCACAAGTCACTGAGCTCTTGCCTCACTTTACCCCAGGTCAGCAGTTCGGGGCACTCACAGCTGTGGAGTAGCCAGAGCAGGACAAGAGCCGTCCCCGGAACCCTGCGTGACTTCTGTCGCATGCCCCGGATTACGTGCAGCCTGTGGAAAGATGACAGATATGTCGAGTGTCCAACTTAACATAATTTCCTATACATAGGTCATAGATGGAAATGCAGCCTTTTGGCTATTTTCATGTGTGCAAACGTATAGTGTGCACATCTGTACGTAGTCTCTCCACAAACAGCACCTTCCAGGTGGCTCTGACAGCAGCAACAGGTGTGCCTGGGACATCGCACCCGCTCCTCAGAGGGCCCAGCAAGAAAGGGGAGCCCAGCCTGGGAGAGGCTGGGCTCCTGCTCACGTGGTGCATGCTCTCCAGGGTGAAAGAGGCCGAGCACTTGGGTCCACTTCAGTGTGAAGTTGACAAGCAGGCAGGTGATCGGTCTCTCCCTGGGGAGCAGATTACTGCATGCAGTTGTTCTGAACATAGCAGCTTCTAATTCCTGCAGATAGTAGGTTAAAGAATTCAAACCATAAGCTAAGAGTTTTATTTTTCAAATACATTGTACTCTCTAACCCTCAAGGCAATTTTTGAATAGTGATTTATGAATAAATGACAGGAATATAAGTGCAGCATGTTTTATTTTAAATCGTATGCATATAAATGCATATAACACATACAGAGTGTGTATGGAGGTCTATAATTCTCATTTTCCAAAGGGCAACCCCAGACCCCCACCTTGAGTCGTAGTGTAGTGAAAGATATTCTGCTCTGTGTTCAATTAGTAGATGGGAGAATTGAGCTAATTAAATAATTTGCCTGATAGAATACTGTCAGCTTCAGTATCTGTGAATTCCCAGACCGCTCAATCAGCTGTGGATTGGAAATATTTGAAAAAAACCCTGCCAGTAACTGAATGTGTACAGACTTTTCCCTTCGTCACCATTCCCCAGACAAGACAACTGTCACAGCTATTGCGCACCGGCCCTCAGGGCAACACGGACAGTGAGGCGAGTGTCCCAGGGGCTTCTGAGCAGGTGCAGGATCACACAGGCTTGGCGTGGACTCCACGCCACTGTGTTGGGGGACTTGAGCATCTACAGAGTTTGGTATCCACGGGGGTCCTGGGACCCACCCAATCCTGATCCCAAGGGCAGAACACACTTGGTGCATTAGAACAGCACTCAGGAGTTGCGGTTACTTGGGTTGCTCTGTCATCCTTTGAGGCCGGAGAGTGTGCAGCACTGGCTTCCTGCAGGAAAGTGTCTGTGAGGTGTGCTTGAAATCAAGGTGGCATCTGAGTGCTTCCCCTCGTGCCTCACCTGTTCTTCGCCCACCCCACTGCATCCCAACCACACCGTGGGACTATCCTGTCCCTGTCTGATCCTTACACAGAAAACATTGTTTCTGGCTTGGAATGTTGCCAGTGTTGTCTCATGACTGCTAAGCTTAGTATTAGATGTAAAACCAGAAGCGGGGAGAAGAAAAGCTTCAAACAGGGTATCGTAATGTGCCTTATGTAAAGGGCAGCTAGAGGCGACCTGGACCGCAGGCCAGGGAGGGCCCAGCATGACCTGGGCCCTGGGAGGGCTGCTCACTCATCTTACCTTGTGCCTCCTCAGTGCTCAAGTTGGCCCTGTCTTGTATTTTGCAAGACAGGCATGGAAAACGACAGGTGAGCTTACACTGACCAGACAGGAAGTGGCCCGCACATGTGATCTGGGGCTTCTATGTCCAGGGGCGCCCGAGTGCAGCCCCTGGGTGTTCTGTGTGATGGTCCCGCACACAGGGGTAGCCCGGGGTGCACCCACCAGGCCCTGCACAGCCAGACACCAGGAGCTCAGTTCCAGCCTGTTCTGGGCGTGCTGCCTGTTGAGATGAAGGTGGCTGCCCTGAAGAGTCCTCTTCCCGGGGTCTCCATCTCCTGTAAACCGGCTTGTGCAGGTTGTGTGGAGTGACAGGAGAGTATAGGTACAGGACTCTAGCAGGAAGATACCCGTGCTTTTGTTTACTTGCTTTACATTTTTAAAAACATGTATTCAAATAGAAAACAAGGATTGACCTTCTTGGCAAGTATTTAAACACTTGCCTTATCCAGGTAGTTGCTGAGCAAGTTTGTTTGCAGACATGAGGTAAAGCCCTGTGTTAGCTTTTCCTCGATACGACAAAACCCCTGGGAAAATCAGCAGAGGAGGAGGCTGTCCTTTGCGCTTGTGGCTGGAGGCTTCCGTCTGCACTGCACACTCCCTGGCCTTTAGACGAGGTGAGGCAGAAACAGGTGCAGCGTGTGGCAGAGCAGAGCTGCTCACCTGGAAAGGTCTGGGGGGCCCCAAGTAGCCCCAGGGACAGGTCTCTGTGGCACACGCTCTTCAGCTAGACCCCACTCGCGACCTTCCATCCCACTCCAGTAACGTCATCCACTCATGAACCATCAGTGGGTTAACTGTGGTTAATAAGCCAGTCACCTCCAAAGTGGGTGAACACAGCAGCCTTCCGGGGTCACTTAGACCCAGGCCATCCCTAGCAGCTTGGCACATTTAACTATGCTTTCCCAAGTGACACTTCTTCATCCGCACTGCGGTCTAGAGTAGGGGAAGAAAGTGGCCGCGTCCAGGTCCCCACTGCCTGTGACAGTAGAGCAGGAGACAGCCGTGAAGTCTGAGGCGCTCACAGCCGCAGAGGACAGGAAATGCCAGGCGCCCGATGAGGGATGACCTTGAACTGCCGGGTGTGGCGCTCACAGGCAGCCTGTCCTTCAATGTGGGGGGTGGGGCGCAGTTCCAGGAACCCCCAGCCGCCCACGGCACCCCACCTGCAGGCGGCAGCATCTGCCCCTGCTCAGTCCCGTGCACAAAACGGTGTAGCGTTTACGAGAACCTGTGTGCATCTTCCCGTGCACTTTGGATCTTCCCTGGGCCCGTTGTAAGACGTAGCACAGTGACGCCTGTAGATAGATTGTACACTGTATGATTTGGAAATTAATAACAAAGAAAGGATCCTTACATTTGCAATACAGATACAACTTTCTTGTCTCCATATTTTCATTTTGTGGTTGGTTACACAAAATGTGGTTGCTAATTACATACATGTGTCTGTGTACTTTATATGTGTACCTGTGTAATGCATGTGGTTACATATATACATACATACATGAGGTGTGATCAGAAATATGGTGAATGTTTAAGTACAAAATTTTAAAAATGTATTACGGCGGGAGATACATTGTCATGAATCCTCCACAAAATACCCCTCATTTTGAACACACTTAACGCATCCTTCTTGCCGCTTTCTACCGAGTTTTTAACAGAGTAGACCAGATTACTGTTGTGTCCCTTGTGTACATTAAAGTTTAAACAACAATAACAAAACCTTACTTAGCACACTTTTTGAAAATGAAGGCCAAGTTAACGAGGAGCGAGGGGCCTGCTTGGCCGTGGAGCGGAAGAGTTCTGCACCCGCTCGCTGTGGAGACTCAACCCCGGCCTGGCTGATACCCTCAGAGCTCAGTGTTGCCATCTGCTGAAAGCTGGAGGTCAGTGTTCCTTTCCACCGACAGCAACTACAAGATCACAAATAATTTTTAAAAATTGCTCCAAAATCTAGCATATTGTGCTTTAAATCTTGAAGACGTACTTTAATAACCTGAGAAAAGCACATTATCAGAACGCATTTTGCTTTCCTAAGGGAATGTAATGTTATTGAGCCGCCTGAGTCATTTGCTGCTGCAGGTGGACCCTGCGGATGAGAAGCTCTCAGAGCCTTTTCACGACACAGTCGGGCTTGCTTGGAGGTGTAGAGGAACCAGCTCACGGAAGAGCTCAGCGTGGCATGGAGGATTAGAGTCAAACGGATTTCCCTGGCATTTCAGTAAAGTACATTGCCACTTGGAAATAAACAAAAGTCTACAGAGGGCCATAACCCTGTCAGCTACCTGGCTGGAGTGTCCCAACAGCTCAGCGAGACGTTTCCACACCCCTGCAGACTCAGGTTCAACAGAACACAAGGAAAGGTTAAAGGAAACGTCAGAGCTTGGTAGGAAGGAAGAGGATGAGAACTGGGATGTGCTGACCTGAGGGAGGAATAGGGAGATTGCTCCATAGAGATCAGCTGTGCTTGGGTGATGGTGGATAAATTCAGGGTTCCCCGAAGCCCCAGAGCTGGCGTCCCTCTGCAGCCAGATGCGAAGGGTGGCATGTGGTGCGGAGCAGCCCGCCTGGTGCCTGCACTGGTGCACAGGGCTCCGCTTTGGTCCCCGGCAGCCCCCGCGCCTGTCTCCTGCAGCACACCTGGGTGGACGCCGTTCACTGGTGGGAAGTGAGCCGCTGCGCCCCTGTCCTGAGTGTCTTCGCAGACCGAGATGGGGGCATTTAGTTTCTGGAGGGCAGTGTGTTTCCCGGGCTTTCGCCTGCAGCGTTTATCATTTCCTCTAAGGAAAACCCTGAACGGAAGTCCTCCTAGTTTGTACCAAAAGGAGTGTTTTATACCAGGAATCCCTTTTACGCTGGTCTACATCCGGACTTCTCAAGAGTTTTGTCTGTTTGTGTGACTTGCGCATGCTTCAGGGGCGCAGTGTACCCGTCTGGCACCTGTGTGTCATGATCAAAGCAGGTAGTTGGCGTGTCCGTCTCCTACACCTGCGTCGTTTCCCGCCCAGGTGGCAGAGTCCTGAGCTCCTCTGGGACCTGCCCTCCTCCAGAGACGTCCCCGCCTCCCTGTCACACGCAGGCCACTCTGTCATCTTCAGAGCATCCTGTGCTTCTCGATGAGGCTGCAGCCGTGACCCCCACTGTCCCGCTCGCTCGGCCACTGTCAGGCTCCTCTGACAGACAGTAGCTGTGAGCCTTCCTACTTCCCGTTCCCTCCCTCCAGCCCTCACCAGTTCCCGTTCTCTTCTCCAGCAAACTTTCCCTGGCGCACAGAGACACAGACGCACACAGACACACAGACGCACACACACACACAGACGCACACAGACACACTCAGACACACAGACACACACAGACACACAGAGATACACATGCAGACACATGCGCAGACACACACACATACACACACACACAGATACAGACACAGACACACAGACACCTAGATACACACAGAGAGACAGACACACACAGACACACACAGATACACAGACACACATAGATACAGACACACAGACACAAACACACAGACACACAGACGCACCTACACACAGACGCATGCACACACGCAGACGCACGTGGGCATGCGCACACCCTTCCCAGTGCCCCCGTCCTTGCTCTCTGCCTTGTCCTTTTCCCCTCCCCTGCCTCCCGAAGCCCCCTGCCAGGTGCCGTGTGAGTGTCGGCTGATGGTGGACCTGAGGGCTCCGTGAACCCTGCGGTGACCCCATCCACGCCCTGCACAGAAAGGCGAGCGGGCGGCAGGTCTCCCCGTCCTCAGCGGCGTCGCTGTGACTCTGCTGGCAGATTCCTGCGCCCGCCTGCACGTGGGCATCTGAGGACCCAGGCGCAGCCGGGCTCTCTGTCCTTCCTCTCTGAAGTGACCAGAGAGAGGCAGCTGGTCACTTAGAGAAGCCGTTCACCAGCAACGGCAGGAAGTCAGCATTAAGCCATTCAGCTTCTAATTTGTGCGACACTTGTGAGTCTCACGGAGAAAACCTGAATTCACGCTTCATTTTACAGTTAGTACAGGTGGTCTGAGCGCTCCGTTCCTCCCTTCACCACAGCGCCCAGCGTGGACAGGCACGTGTAATCGGTACATAATCCGTGTATGAGTGGGGTAGGATCTGTCTGCGGAGAACTCACAAAAGCGCATTGTCTCGGATTCGTAAACGCTGTATGGAAGCCTATCAATTAGGATCGTACGGTACAGGCACCTGGTGAGGTCATAAGGCAGCTTCGGCGGAAACAGGCTCGGTGTGCTGTTTTGTTTTTGGGCTGTGGTTTTCCAGCCTGCCCACGTGTCGTCTGTGAATGGCTCTTAGAATTTGGAAAAGCTCTGCTAGACAGAACAAGAGCCCGGTGTCCTGCAGAGCGACACACGTGGGGCCCTGCCTGGTCCAGCAGCTGCAGGTGGGAAGGGGCCCTGACCCCCCTGCCTGGGCTCCTGCGGGAGCCACGGGCTGGGGACACACGGCCAGCACGCACTCGGGCCCTGGGGCTCAGGGGCTCTGAGGACGCTCAGCGTCTCCTCGCTCTTGTCCCGGAGGTCGGGCTCTGGAGGGCACAGACTTGGCCCCAAACCCGCAGAGCTCTGCACTGCGCATTTCTCTCCTCCAGGCTTGGCTTTCTGTCTCTCTCTCTCTTTTTTTTTTTGAAATTTTACCTTCTTCCTAAAGCACAAGTCAGGGCCAAGGACAAAGCGGGAGCACGCTGGTTACGAAGGGCTCTCCCCTCACTCTGCATCCAGGCCAGGGTGGAAGTTGAAACGCTATCAGCAGCTGAAGTTAGGAACACCGGATGCCGCACGGCAGGACTTCTTCGAAAGCACAGCAGGCGGAGTTTGAAGCAGGTTGGGCAGAGGAGCCATCCCCTGTGCATTAGATGCTGGGGTGGCCTGGGTGTCCAGAGAGAAGAGCCAGAGTGGACCGCGTGCCATGGAGGTCATTTCCAGCCGTGCCCGCAGTCGCCTGCAAGGATTCCAGCAACTGTGTATGCTGACCTTCCGCAGTGGCCCGTGCATGGCACAGGCGGGGCCGGCTGGTGACCCCACGCTGCCGAGCTGTGCCTGGTCTCACGGCACAGTGTACACTTGCTGGCCCGGACTCAGCACCAGTTGGGGACCCTCTGTGTGAGGCCCCCCAGCTTGCTGGATGTGCTATTCCGAATACACATAAAAACGTCAAAGATCTGTGGAACTGACCTCGTGTTTTTAATGATCTTAGCTGTTTTGTCTGACCACAAAGCTCAGCTGGCTCTTACCAGGCCTGGCCCTGCCCACTGGCTTCTCTGCCCTTTGGCTGTTACCATTCGCAAGGTTTGTGATAAGGCCACTCAGAATGTGCATGCCACGTGGGCGGCCTCGCCCTCCCGGAGCCCCAGGGCACGTGTGCCCCACAGGAAACCTGACTACTGGGGTAGTTTCCAAAAGACCCCAGCTCTGGGGCGAACTTGGTCTGGACACAGCTGGTGTTTTATTTATTGAATTTTTCCCAACTGCTTTAGACTCCATGAAAAGGTTGTCTCAGGCAGCAAAAGTAAACACAACTTTGTGGCTTTGTAGATGACTGGTAATAAACAACGTGGCTGTGACAGGAAGGCCTGGATTTGCTTGTGGAAACCTGCGGCTGTCGAGGCGGTGAGGAAAGCCTACGTCTCAGGCTCCTTCGCGGTCGCTGTGCCAGCAGCGCCCCGACAGTGCCTTCTGTCTTTCTGGAAGAAGGGAGCGTCCTGCTGGCTGCACACGGTCTGCTCCATCTCCCGCTCTGCTGAGGGCCAGGTGGGAAGTTCAGAGCAGGGCTGTCCTGCAGCCGCAGTGTGGCCTCGCTGGGCCCCGCCGTGCCCGGCAGAGGGAAGTGGGTGGTCCCATGTACCCTGCAGCCCTTGCTCTCGCTCTCGCTGGGAAGAGGAAGTCAGCCCTCAGGACTGAACATCAGAGTATCAGTGTGGCAGAGGCAAGGTGTGCCAGCCCGGGCAGCTCTGTGCCCTCGTGTGGGCTGCACCTGTTTGGAAGGCACCCACCCTGGCCCAGGGAGAGGTCTGTGGGGACCCTGGCACCCTTGCTGGCCTCACGTTGTGTCCAGGGTCCAGGCACTGTGCATGTTCTGCTTGCTACCCCCAAGCCCCTTCAACTCGGTGTGCTTCGGAGCTCCTAAGATTTGGAGGCCTGGCTAGCCCTCCCCTTCTCTCCTCTGGGCCAGGAAACCCCTTCCTTAGATTTCCGATGAGTATAGGAAGCTTCTGTTTCCAGTAGAGATGAGTCTGCTACGGTGTTGCAGAGTTACAATGTAATGGCTGTGTGCCTGATACTCTCTCTTACTGCTGAGCTACTGCAGAGTCCCAGTGGCCCTCCTTTAATGAATTACAAATTTAATAAGTGTTTGGTTTCTTTTAAATATTGCACTCCCAGATTCCTGCTGTCCAGCCACCGTGAACACGTTTCAGGCGGGGAGCAGAAAAGGCACGCGCAGAGGTCAGAGGACAGACCCGGGCTGGCTAACTGCACTGTCTGGGAGGCACCCCCACCCGGACTGCTCGGGGCTCCATTAGCATTTTGACACTGGGTTCTCCCCTTGGCCCTCTTCGATCTCCAGTCTCCAGGCTTCGGCTCTGCGGCTTTCCAACTCCGCAGCGGGGACTGGAGCTGGAGCCGCCACCCTGTGGAGGAGAGGCTTCCGGGCAGGCGTCTCTGCTCAGGGACTTGTACACAGATATTTGGCTTATTACGGCCGGTTCTAAAAATTTATGGCCTGTGAAAAGTTTATTTTCAGTGTAACTGAGGTCAGAAACGGACACTTACTCTGAAACCCACGTGTCACTGATTTGCAGTCTGGAAGCACCGTGTAAACTGTGGAGGGAAGCCCGGGGGTCAGGGCTCCCGCAGGGGCCTTGGGAGGGAGAGGTGGCTCTGCAGAGCACACAGCCCCAGTCCCAGGGCTCCGCCGCAGGGACTCGCCGTGCGTCGCTCTTGTTCTCTTCCTTCTTCACCTTCTTCTCCTGCACCTTCGTGTTCTTTCACCCTAATTCTTCTATTCTCCTCCTCTTCCTTCCCTTCTCTTCACCCCCCCTTCCCGTTCTTCCTCCTCTTCCTTCTCTTCCCCTTCCTCTTCTTCCTTTTCCTCATCATCTTTTTCTAATTCTTCTTGTTGTCTATTTTGCCTTCTATTTTTCTTTTAAGGAAGCACACACTCACAAATTAACCATACTGTAGGCTTTGAATTCTACAAAAGTTAAGCAAATGATCTGGTTCTTCGCGACGCCTGGGTCTTTCAGGGGCTGGAGGGCCGCCTCATCCCTGGCGCACAGCAGGTCATGGCGGAGGTGGACTCTTCCTTCAGGGCTCTTGCTTTAGCAGCCTGGGGAAGCCACATGCATCTGTGTCGCTCTGCTGTGTCGTGCCTTCCCTCCGCTTGCAGAATGCCTGCGCCTTGAAGGGGCTCCTGGGTGTTGTAACTTACAACCCGGGCAGTGGTTCTGAGGAGCAGCAGAGGGAAGAGCAGGAAATGTCTGGGGGTAGAAGTTCCCTGACCGAGGGCACCCTGCACTCAAGCAGTTTCCATCTCTGTCCCCGGGCCGTGTGGCGCTGCTTTGCTGTCCCACAGAACCTTTGAATGTAGTTCTGAGCTTGACTTCTCTGTTTTTGTCTTGTGTGGAGTCAGTGCAAGCACGAGGGCATGCGACCGGGTTTAGGGACGAGGTTACTCCGCTCTTCCTGCATGGCTGACACGTGTGCTTCCTTCTCTCGGTCAGGGGAAGCCCACGCGGGGACCGACTTCGTGGTACACACCCGCCCCTACCCTGGCCTTCCCCTTGGCTGAGCCACAGGTGGGGCGGCGGGGGCTGTGGTCTGCGGTGGTTTTCTGAGCACAGTTGTTTTCTCAGGGCTCTTGCAGAAAGTGTGGCCACACACGCACACAGTGACCTGTAAGCGGGGTGGCCCGAGCACCCTCCTGTGGGTCACGTGACTAAGGGCCTAGGGTGTAGACATTTGTGCTGCATGTGGCGCACACACACCTGCTCACACATGCATGTCCTCCCATCCAGCTCCACACCCAAAGCGCCAGGGCTGTGACTCTGTCAGCTTCGCACCCGTTGGAGCCACAGATCCTGTCATGAAGCTGAGGCAGGAGACACCTGCCGCAGTCTGTTCTCCCGTGCTCCCTGTCCACCACGCAGCACCATGCTGGTGTGGAGAAGGCTTTCCTGGAGTTAATTCCTGTCCTCCTGCTGCGGAGCGCTTCGTCAAGACGGCTGGCCACGTCGTCGTCATGCAGACAGCTAATGCAGGTGCAAGTCAGAGTCATTAAATGTCACCTCTAGAACAGAGCAGGCTGCAGCAGAGATTTTATAAGTCACAAATATGTTTTATTATCTCTTTTGAAATGAGTCAGTGTCTGAACAATCGAATAAGCAGGTAAAATGTGCCTCCCAGGCTTTGAAGAACAAAGCCACTTTCTGAGATGACAGTGCTGGGTGCCAGCCCCACATCCCAAACTGCAGGCAGCTTGTTGTCCTACGCCGTGCCTCAGTTTCCCTGTCTGAAGAGAGAGTCGGACGTGTGAAGGGGATTCTGAAAATTGTCATGTCCTGGCGTTACGCCTTCCCCCTGAGAGGGAGCTCAAACAAAACGAAGCCATGCAAGTAGATGTGTGCAGCAAGGCTGCGAAGGGGAGTCTCGGGCCGTGAACTTGCTGTGTTATTTCCACCTTGCTGGGGGAGTGCTCGCCGTGCATGAGGGCTGTACGGCTTCCTGTCCTCCCAGACAAGGTTTGGCCAGAGGAGCCCTGCACCCGGTGTGGATGCGCGCTGTGTGGCAGCCACGTTCACCCGCATGAACTCCAAGCTCAGGCTCGCTGCATGTGCTTCAGGGGTCCACGTCAATAAAGCTCTGTAGGTAGGCGGAAGGGCCTGGAATTAATAATCCTCCGCAGCTGGAGTCTTCCTGACAGGGTGAGGCAGTGTGGCATGCTGGCGCTGGCTCACCGGTTTTCAGGAGCTTTATGATCCAGTTATTAAATGTGATTAACAGCAAAGGTAGTAAATTTTCGGCACCCATCATTAATGATTTCCTTTCACTTTGCTGTGACTCTGCTCCAGGGTGGTTTATGTGCAGTGTGTCCATGTGGTGTACACCGCGTACATCGGCGAGCTTGTGTCCATCTCTTCCCAACTCCTCCCAGTGACATCACACTGGGGGCTTGAAACTGGCAGTGATGGGGATGTTCACCCTGCAGCATGGGCAGAGGCTGGCATGCAGGCCCCTCCACACTCCCCCTCCTGGGGGACACTTGCACACCATTGATCACCAGGCTACAGAGCAGGCAGCACGCATGGTAGGGAAGGTCCTTCTGGAGGGTTTAGTCCAAGACATGACTGCTGTGGGCTATCACTGAACCCCTCAGAGAACATGAAAGAAAGGAGGAGGGACATCCTTGGAGCCTCGTGGCTGGCAGCGCTTGAATTGCCTTTTGTCCAAAGCCCAGTTGAGCTCCTCCTACAGGTAGGCAAACTGTGATGCAACTCCAGCCTCCAGTTGATGAAACTGATCTGTGGTTTAATAAGTTGCCCAAGATGATGCATCAACCCATGGAAAACCAAAGGCCTCTGTTGTAAACGCGTTAGAGGCCAGGTACTTGTGTCTCAAGTGCTTATCACTTTTGCCTTGTCTAATGCAAAGCTGAATGCATTAGGATTGTTTTTTTGGTCATGCTGGGTGTTGAACCCAAGGCCTGGCCCGTGCTAGGTGAGCACTCTCCACCGAACTGTGCCCCAGCCCCGAGATGTGAGTGCCTGCTGCAAGGAGAGCAGTGTTAAATGCTGTGGTAAAGTCTTTGCAAGTATGATTAACAGGACGTCCATTCTTTCACCCGTTTATTTCTGTACCTTGGAGACTGAAAGTAAGATGCGCCAACCACTGGCCGTTCGAAGGCTCTGTCTGGGGAGGAGTAGTCAGGTGTGAAGTGCGGAGCCAGGAGAGCTCAGGCCAGGAGCAAGGAAGGTGGCAGAAGGCCTCTTGAGAAACAGCCTCTGCAGGAGCCTCGTGTGTGCTTGGCGGGACGTGGTCTGCAGGTGCGGAGGGCTGCAGGACAGGTGTGCGTGGGCCTCAGCGCAGTCAGACAGGCATCAGTGGGTAGTTGGAGGATCCCAACCCGTGTGTTCAGTGCTGTTCTGCAGGACATGTGCCCCTCTGGGACGCAGTGCCCATGTCTTCAGCTTCTGGCTTCCTCCTGGCCAGCCATAGCCCTGCCTGGACACCTGTGGCAGGAGGGGCGGCTCGCTTCCAAGAGCCCTCACAGCCAGGCCCCGACGGTGCAGCTCAGTTATCTGGGGTAGGACCCTGCAAGGCACCCTTCAGCATGTGGCTTAGAGACTCCCAGGAGCGGCAGGGTTTGCAGGATCCTACCTACGCTGAGTGTAATGGACACAAAACCCGGCACCCACAGTGCAGAGGAGAGCTTTGTCTCAGCTCACTGCCTCAGGGAATTCCAGGGCAGGAGCACCATGACAGAGGGGCATGGGGTAGAGGTGGGACTCAGCTCCTGGGGGCTGGAAGCAGCACAGGCGGCAGCGCCAGAGAGGACGGCCAGGGAGCAGACACCAAGCCCAAGGCCTCACCCCACAGCCAAGCAGCAGCCTGCTTTACTGATCTGCAGGGCATTGCTTATCCACGAAGGCGCCCAACTGGGATTCACGGTCACACGGGACACTGTTCCATGGCTTCAGGGCTATCCTGTCCGGTACCAGGCAGGGACACATGCTGATAACACCCCCAGCCCTCCCTGCCCTCCCGGAGGCTGTGTGCCCTGCACAAGGGCCCTCGAAGAGCTTGGCGTGGTTCTTCTCCGCACTGGACAGGGCCAGGCAAATTCAGCAGTGGGGGACACTATGGTGTGTCCCCGTGTGCTCTCCGTGGTGCTCAGAGCCCCACAGTGGTGAAGGTGCCAGGACCAGCCTCATGGACATTGTCCTTCAGATCATGGGGATCCACACATCCCCAAATATTCTTAACTCCTTGGAATGACTCCAAAGACTTCATGGGGCAGTGATTCACGAGTCCTGCTTCTTCTCAACTGCTTCAACTTCCTGTTTAGCTGTGGAGCTTTGAACTTCGGTCACACACTACATACTGACACGCTGGCCACCAGTAGAGGACACAGGACAGTGGCTTCATGAGGTCAGTCATCTGGTGACAGCATAGCGACCTTGGTTGGTGAGAGCGCCCTCTGTGAGGTTTGCACAGCCCTGAACTTGATGCATCTCTCAGAGAACACACCCGTCGCTGAGCGCTGCGTGAGTGTATTCCAGAAATGAAACACGTGACCCGATCCAGCCAGTACCAGGATGCCAGGGAGCTCCCTGCAGGTGGAGCAGGGCTCTGTTGGTTTTAAGAGTCTCCGGGCCAGCGAACAAGGTGACGCGTGTGTGTCGGAAACCCGCGTCTCCATTCTGCGTCTACCTCGCTGGCCTGGTGACCACGGTTCACTCCCCTCATCTCTCCAGACCTCGGCTCCTCACCTGTGAGGGGAGAAAGTCGGAGTTCTCGGCCCACTGGACATACAACAAGAGCCTCTGGGAAGAAAACCTCGCTGCCTAAGGCCGAGGAGGCGTTCCCAGTGTGAGCAGTGACTGCTGAATCTGCTCCGTGTTCGTGTAGTTTAAGGAAGAACAGAAGCTACTTCCCCTGTCCAGCCCTAGGGTTTCAAGTAGCTCAGAGCCTCGGTTTCTCTAGCAGTCATCCCCTTTTATCGGCTGCACTGCCCTGACTCTGCCTTCTCTGTGTAGACAGCACCCTCCTGTCCCCGGCCTCAGTTTGGTGCCTGGGCCTCCAACCGTAGCAAGACAAAATCACATTCACCGAAGCCCATGCTGCTCCATTGTTTTTGTTTAGGGCTGATTCTGTGTAGCAGGATTGGGACTAAAACTTATACTCCAGCGAGAAAGGTAGCAAGCCAGAGGTGGCTTTTGGAAGCGCGTAGAGTGGTATGCACTCACAGAGGCCGTGCGTGGGTTAACTTGAACCTCGCATTCTGAGAGCTGGAATGCTTCTGGGCTGTGGTTTTTTTCCCCTCTGAAATCAAAGTAATAACCCTGCACTATTCAGAAATGAATTCCAGAGATAGATTTTCATCCAACTCATCTGACACTTGAAATAAATTTTAGGCTGATGAATTCAGTGTTTCTGTGCTAGGCATCAGAAACATCTTCCTTTTACAAAAGGCAACCCAGGGAGTGTGTGTTTGTGCTGTAGTTAATGCTGTGTAAGGCGGTGCAATATAGCTGCTGCAAACATTTGTAGAGCGAAGCAAGAAAGGCTTTATTTAAATCTTGCCAAGAGCAGAAATAAAATGAGCAAAGGCACACTAGAGTGAGAGCAACAGAAAGATTGGTGTCATACAATAAAAACCATGGTATGGCGGCATTAGCATTTCCTTGAGCTGTGTGTCACTCGCAAAATGATTGCTGCCAACTCACATCTGAGTGTGTGGCTTACAAGAGACGTTTGTTTTAGTGAACAAGTGTTGGGCAAGTGGCTTTTTTTGTGCTGGGAAGCATCATTTATCAGCACATCAGCACAGTAGATGCAGATACCTAATTATAATACCTTTGCATATTTTCACGAGAGTGTAAAATACATGAATAGCTGCTTCAGTTAGTTATAAAATATTCTCAGCTGATGTGAACATCATGAAGACCAGCTATTTCTACTAAATTATGGGATCACAGAAGATAAGAGTGTTACACTGTCTGCTTAATCCCTGTCATCTAGCACAATAGCTGAACATCTAACATGTTTTGTGTGTGTGTGTTTGTCTGTGCACTTGCAAGCTGAGTAACTCTTATTCAAAATGCCTGGAGCCAGAAGTCTTACAGGTTTTTAGATTGTCCTGGATTTTGTAATATTTTTGTATACTGTCGTGGCTTGTATCTAGATGTCCCCCCAAAGCCTCATGCACTCACAGGTAGGGCTTTTTGGAGCTGGCTGGATCTAGGGTGTGTAGATGTAGATCTAGGGTGTGTGAGCATGGATTAAGGGTGTGCTGACAGTTAGTCCTCTGATTGGCTTAGCACAGTTCTGGGTGTGGATAATGGGAAGGCCCCCCAGTGTGAGTGGCACCATCCAGTAGGCTTGAGGCCTGGGTGGGATAAAAGCCCAGGAGGCTTGTTGCTTGCTGCCTCAGGCCTGCCCTGCCGTGGACTGTTTCTCCTCTGCCATGCTGCCCTGCCTGGGAGCCAGCCGACTACAGACTGAAATCCCTACAGATTGTGAGCTAAATAAAACTTTCCTCCTTTAACTTGTGGGTTTGGGTGCTGTGTCCCCGCAAGGAGAAAGTAACTAAGACAGTGGGTAACAAGTAGAAAGTACAGTGAGACAGAGGCACGAGACCTGGTATCGGGCACAGATTTCCAGCAGGAACCGTGCCCCTGGATCCTGCTGCAGAGTGGCGTGAGATCTGTGCACATTCAGTCCCCAAACTGTGTGGGGCTCTTGTTGTCCTCCCGGACACGCTCCGGCAGGTGGGGTCAGAAGGGTCTGAGCATTCTTCAGAGAGCCTGCCAGGGTCAGACTCTTCTGGTCCAGCCTCAGTCTCCTTCCTCAGCCCCCAGGGAAGAGGAAACTGCCCAGCAGGTGTCCTGCCCAAGCCTTGCCCTCCTGTCCTCCTTGAAATGCACTTCTGAGCCTAAAACCCACAATTACCAAGAGCCTCTGGCTCCGTTGTGCCCGGACCCCTGTGGGCGGGAAGTCTCCTTATGCATGCAGGAGGATCACGGAGTAAAAGCTGCTGCATGGGAAAATCAGCAAAGACTGAGTGAGACAACAAGGTCTGTATAGGCAGCCTCTGTCTTCCCTGCCTTTGTCAGCCGGAGAGGCAGAAGTTAGGCAGTCCTCCCTCAGGATCTGCAGAGGACAGTCCCACGACCCCTCGGATACCAAGCTCCCAGGATGCCCAAACCCTAGTGTGAAAGGATGGTCTGCAGAGACCCTGCACGAATCTCCGGGTCCCTCCTTCATCTCCAGGTGGCTCACGGTACCGCAGGCGCTGTAAGTGCTGGGTGGATGCCTGCTGTCCATACTGGTCAGGGAATAATAAGAAAAAATCTGACCATGCTCTTTACAAATGTGATTTTTCCCCAAAGACTGTTGATCTGCAGTTGATTTGCGGTTGGGATGCTGAACCCTGAACACAGAGGGGCCTGTGTGCCCAGATTGGCAGTGTAGACCCAGAATCCAGTACAAGAGCATCTGAGTGAAGCAGTGGGTGGGTGTGTAAGGAATGCTCAGGTCAGGCCCACACTGTATATGCTTGTGTGTATGAACACGCACACATGCACACACACACACACACCTCTATACTGCTGACAACATGGGAACGTGACTCTGAGATGGCCTATGACCACAACAGCCTGGTCCTCAGGGTTTGTTGTGGCTTGTATCTAGATGTCCCCAAAGCCTCATGTGATCATACATGGGCTTTCTCAGAGGTGGCTGGATCTAGGGTATGTGACACTGGAATGGGTTCATAGTGCTATGGTAGGATCAAGGACACTAGGATTAAGAGTGTGAGTCTGCCCACTCTGAGTAGCCCGGATAAGATATATAGAAAGAGCTGTGGCCATGCCTTGTTGCTTTGCCACCTTCTGCCCACTGTGAACTGCTTCTCCTCTGTGATGCCCCTCTGCCATGCCACCCTGCCTCAGAGCCAGCTGATTTGTGGACTGAAACCTCTACAAACCATGAACTAAATAAACTTTTCTCCCTTAACTTGTGGGTGTTGGGTATTTCATCACAGCAACAAGGAGAGTAACTAAGATAGAGTTAAAAACTCGGAGATTGCTGTATCCGCTGGCAACTTTTAGGCTTTTGCTCACAAAAGCCAAAGCTAGTCCTGGAGAGAACACGCCTGACCTCCGTCCAGGCGGCTCCCGGCCTGTGTGGCCTTCCTAAGTGTCACGAGAAGCCTGTGACCCAATGCTGCCCACTGGGCCTGAGGACAGCGCCACAGACCCAGGCCCCCCCATTCTGCCCTAGTGGGCTGGGGCCGAGCTGAGAGCCTGCAGGGGGAAATCTCCTGGGAGTCTCAGGTTTTAGGTTAAATATTCAAGTTGGCTTTGCATTTGGCTCTAAAATATGTGTGTATGTGCTTTGACATAAAAATTAACACATTCCTCTCTCCCCATGTCTTCTGTTAAAATCACCACCCCAGGATGACATGGCCAGCTTGCCATGTGGCTTCTGTGGCTCAGGATACCCACCGGTTTTAAGGAGTAGGGTGTTAGGTCCTTAACATCTTGGTGTTCTCTTTCAATAAAATTACAAATGTTCCGTCCTTAAAACCCAACCCATTAGTAGTGTCAATCCCCTGCCCAGGCTCAAGGGTCACCAGCCTGTGACTCACATTCACACCATTTGTGTATTTCAGGATCACCTTTTCACTTACACGTATTTCAGGAAACAGAAGACTGCCTAAGACTACTGTGACATGATTATTGAATCTGAGTACTGATCATTCCTCAAATTGCAGGAGCTGAATGAGTTGGTAGGACACCAAGGTTTCAAATGTTCTTACAGCCTACGAACCATTCTTTTCCTTGACAGTTTCCAACAACCCTGAAAGTAAGGAGCGTGGACATCACCACTGTCTCCCTTTGACTGCCTGCAGTATAAGGAGGCACGGTCCAAGCTCCATCTCATACTGACATGTGGGCTTTTAGGTAGCTGCACTGTGACTTCTGTTCCCAGTTGTAAAAATGCCCTTAACAACAATTTCCAGGTCACAGGACTTGAGGGAGACTCTGATAGCAGCTGCCCAGCATCTTAGTTAGGGCCATGAATGTCAGCCAAAGGGCAATTAGAGTGTGACACAGGGCACTGACAAAGCCAGGCCAAGGTCATGGGCTGGATGTGAGCAACAGATCGGATCAACAGCCCCACCTCTGTTTCTGCACCTGGGTCTAGACCTTGAACCAAGCCCTGGAGAGACAGGTGGCTCTAGAGAGATTACACCAAGGCAAACGCTTTTTGGGGGCTGCAACTCCTCCATGGAAGGATTAAAGGTGGAGCAAGGGCTGGAGACACCACACTTGGGATGTCCTTCAGCATGGAGACAGGGCACTGGACACTGTCCTTCAGAAGCTGCTTTCCACCCTGCTGTCCCCAGGAGTCAGGCACCAAGATGGTGCAGTCTCCACTCTGCACAGCTGTCCTCAGCACAGCAGGATGTCCAGTTACTTAATACTTACGCAGGTAACAATAGATTATATTCGCACTTACTATATTTATTTGCATTTTCTTTAAAATTTGTAATCAGTTTATCAAAAAGAGACGACACTCCCATGTTCACTGCAGTACCATCCACGGTAGCCAGCTGTCCACTGTTGGATGAACGGATGAAGAAAAGGTGGCAGATCGCAGTACTCTTCAGCCATAAAAAGAGCAAAATCCTGTCCTCGGCTGCAGAATGACTGGAACGAGAGGACATTATGCTGAGAAATCAGCCGGGCACAGAATGAAAAACTGTGTGTATTGTCCTTCCTAAGTGTGAGCTAACACGGTTGATCTCAGAGTAGGAGAGAGGAGTGCCATGGACCCTAGGAGTGGTGGAGGGGAGGCAGAGAGGCTGAACAGCAGCACCACCCGGTCCCTAGAGAGGAGGGCGGGTTGCCTGTTCTGTAGCTCAGAGCTGTGAGGACAGCAAACAGCGCCACCTGTGTTTTTGGAGGAGTGGATGAGAAGAGCTTGAAGGCTCCAAAGAGGGAAAGAACAGGGATGGGGATGCAAGGCCTCGATTCCATCTGTGCACCATGGATGCACAGGGTGAGACTGCCCTTACTCTACCCTGTAAGCATGAACAATGTTAACTGGAAAAATGAAATTTAGAAATACGGGTTATCCTAGAACAGTTCCTCGCTGCGGGGATTTTCCTCATGTTAGAGAAGAAGAGGCTGCAAGGTGCAGGTGACAGGGACAGCAGGTCTCAGGCAGGTGCCTCTGCGAGCCCAGGGCCCTTCCACACCCTCAAACCCAGTGCTGCACCGTGGCCCTCGTGACTGACAGTGTGGCCCCGCGAAGTTGCCACGTCAGGAGTGTGGTGTGACACGTCAGCGTTCTGCTTCACGTCTGTGAGCAGGAACTGTGCCCCGGGGGGCTTGGGCAGTAGACAGGAATAGAAACACAAGTCATGGCTTCTCTGTCTCATGTTCGTGAGTTCCTATAGCTTTCACTGCAAATGTTTTTAAAAAACTTGTCGTTGTTTAAAATCATGCAATAATACAAATGCGGGAAAGCAAAAAATATCAGGGACTTCATGTACCCAAATTTAATGGGTATTAATTTTTTATAGGTTTACATCAAATCCTAACAAAGGAAGCACTTAAGCCGTGATGCGCTCCCCCTGCTGCCCCTAATCCCCACCTCTCTCCTTCCGCCTCACCTGTGTGTGAGGCTCTGCCTCAGTGGCTCAGTTCTGTGTTTTGCAGCCTCCGTCTCCTGCCCCAGGATTATATCTGAGACTTTTTCATCGAGGTGGATCTAAGACATTCGTCTTTTCTTAAATGAAGCTCCTTGCACACAAACCTCATTCAAGTGGGAGCAAGGTCTGCCTAGCAGGGCCTCTGAAACCCTCCGCCCTTCCTCTCTGTTCTGGGATGAGGCCTTGTTATTTCAAGTGAGGAGAGATTTCCAGAATTTGAGTCTGTAGAGCCCTTTCTGGTCCGCCTGCACTGCTCAAGCATTAAACCCTGAATCTCCCCACGCTCAGTGAGTTTCCCAAAGGCAAAGGGCTGTGTGAGGAGGATCCACTTTCTCTGAAGCATTTGTGTGGAATTTCAGCAGCACACAGCCTGTGAGCCAGTAACACAGGGAGCCCAGAAGAAGCTTCCGCACGCTGAGTCCAGGCCAGGCTCGCAATCACCGACGTCCTGGGGACAGGTCCTCATGCGGGCAGGGTGTACTGAGTGCTTCTTGGCTTCACTGGCCCGTAGCGTTTATCTGAATGGGGCGCATCATTCCAGGTCATTTAGGAGGCAGGCTGCCTCGTGCAAACCACTGCACAGGACTGGAAGCCACGGGATAAAACCCATGCCCAAAGACATCCCACTCTCACATTTGTAGAATTTCAAAACCCGCCCTGAAATCGGACATCATGTAGCTGGCTGTGTCAGGCCAGGCACTGTGCGGGGTTGTCCCAGTCTAGCGTATCACACAGCCTCACCCCTTCACGGGCCCTCAGCCTGGACCAGAGCCTCCAGGCCTCCCCCATCACCCAGTGCCAGGCTGTCTGGCCAGGGGTCCTCTGGTCCAGCCAGCACCGCCTTTGCTGCTTACAGTGGCCGGGCCATCCCTGTCACCGTGGCTCCCAGTGCCGGGGCTGCTGTGGCTGGCAACCCCCCCGCGGCACCCTCATCCTCGCCATCACATGCCCACCCACCACGGCTCTCAGTGGTGCCCTGGGCCTTGCCAAGCTGGGGTTTGCTGCCAGCTCCGTTGCTCCTCCCGGAAAGGTGGCCCCTGTGGGCACCAGGCCTACTTGTCAGAGCCACCTGCTGGCCACCACGCTGCAGCGCCAGAGCCCACGGACACCGCTGGTGTCCGGGCTGGCCTTCCAGGTCTTGGGGCCAGGCCCATAGCTTCGTCTCTTCCTGACCATCAGACCCGGGTGCTTGCAGGGATTAAGCTCCAGCCAAGAGTGCAACAGCGTGGGTGCACAGTGTCGATATCTGAATGCTCACTGCTGTAACACTAACAGGCCGCCGTGTCCAAGCAGATGAATGCTGTTTCAGGAAGCCAGCGGACCCTGGCTCCCAGGCAGCTTGTGTTGGCTCTGCACAGCCAGCGACAGACGTCTGGAACCCGTTCCCCCTCCCCCGCCCCATGGCGCTGCCCGAGTGGCTCATACATGAGGATCTGCCTCCCAAGCATCGCCCATCCCTCTGGGCTCTTGAGGAAAACACTGTACTGGGGAAATGACCTGACCCAGAACCCGAGTGTGCCCCCATCTGTCCCCTGGACACGTTCTCACCCAGACAGCAAACAGAAATGGGATGTTAGTGCAGAGGGCGTGAAGGCCCCCCTTGGCCTGTCTAATGTGGGCAGCTGCCCAGGCACTTGGCATGGTAGCTGTGTTAGAGAGGAGAAACCATTACTAAGACTCTAAAACTGGCACTTGTAGAGCACCCAGCAATTTTTTTCTGACTTAGTGATATACTGAGGTCATTGGGACAGCATATTAGAAGGCAACCTATGGAAATTTAGCCAGATGACAGTCATGATATCAAATAGTTTCATGTAGATTACACTGAGATGAAGACTGAACACGAGACCATGCCAGAGTGAGTGTCTGCCAAATGGCAGCCTCTGATGGCTGCTGCTAGTCCACCCCACCGCTGCCCCAACGAGTACTGACACACAGTGATGCAGGCCTGGCCACCTGGGAGGCCAGACATCCTGCAGCCTGACCATCCCACAGCCAGACCATCCCGCAGCTTGACAGTGCAGCAGCCTGAGCGTGCAGCAGCCCAGCCACCCCACATCCCGGCCATTCTGAAGCCCGGTCACCCCACAGCCCGGTCACCCGGCAGCCCTGTACCCAGCAGCTTCTCGTACATCTGCCTGGAGACACCCAGACTCTACTGCAGGGCAGGAAGCACAGCAAGACACAGACGCCCTCATACCCAAAGGGAGCCCCTGTGCGCAACCCCACACCATATGTTTTCCCCATTTATTTTTTATTAATTCCAATCATTTATTTCATTTATTTTGAAGCACTGATTAGGAACCTCCCATGCCACCCCCCTTGTGTTGCTAGGGATAGAAGATGTGGTCCTTCCCTCAGGAAGGGGCCAGTGTGCTGAATTTTAAATAGCTGGTTGCCCTGGGACCCGAGCTTTAGACGTGTGCCTTTGCTGAGTGAGGTCACGTGGGTCTGTCGGCCCCAGCAGAGCCCTCCGGCCTCAGTGGATCAGGCTACATCCTCACACTTATCGGGAGTCAGCACCCAGGGCCCTGCTGGCCATGGGACCAGCCTGCCCAGGACAGAGACTCCACACAGCCTGCTCCCGGGACCCCGTGCTCAGCTGACCTTGTTCTGGACGCTGGCTTAAGAGCGGGCCAGAATGAGATGCAAAGAGGGGCTGGACTCCGCCTTCCACACACAGCAGGCTGGACACTTCCTCCCACATAAAAAATGAAGGGAAGGGGCGTTTGTACGAGGTTGGCAGGAGGCAGAATTCCAGCTGGGGGAGGGTTCTTCTTCCTGCAGACTGAGCGTCTCAGATCTGTGACAAGAGCTAATTTTAGAAAAATGATGCTTCAAAGAAAATGACTCCCGTGGCCTATTATGATACACGAGTGCCTCGCTAGAACTAACACAAACATTTTTATCATTTCAACATTAAAATATCAAGACTGAGGATTATGCAGGCAGCGTGCACACGCGTGCACGCACACATATACACACACACAGAAAAAACCCACAGGAGTTTCTCAGGCTCTCAGGAAACCTGGTTGGCTGGTGCTCGCGGCACGCACATCCATCAAAGTGTATTTAAAAGGAAAGTCTCTATTCAGGAAAACCGGTGGTGAAGCTCGTGGACTGCGGGCGTGAGGGGCACATCATGAAGGGGCACGGCCCAGACTGACCTCGCTTCGCCCGTGGAGGGAAGGAGACCCGGCCGCAGTAAACCTCGCTGCGCTGTGCTGTGTGGCAGCAGCAGCGCTCGCATTTCATAATTGCGTCTGACAACTGGTGATAAATTGTGCCCTCTGCGAAGTGTGGTTTCCTTCAGAACTGAAGAGAATTTCAGCACCCCGTGGCCTGAGGAGAAGACGAGGAATGCGGCCCCTTCCTTGGCTGGGGCCTCCGTGTCAAGCTCGGGGCACACTGCCTGCCGCAGCAGAGCCCTCCGAGTGCGTGCCCTCCAGCGCACGGCGGGGTGATTTTGCCTGCAGAAATAGAAGCATCCTGGATACTGGGCGACAGGGACAAGACGCGGCAGAAGAGCTGGGGAAGGAACGGTAGCGGCAGCAGACAGCATGCGAAGGGCATCGGCGCCTTCCCGCTGCCAGGCCAGAACTTTAGAATTGAAAGCCCAGTGCGTCTGGCGTGTGGATCGTCTCGCCCAACCTCTTCCCAGGGGAGCAATGGCACAAACTCGACAGCCTGGATCACTTCAACAACTATCCCAGACACGCTAGGAGTCTGGTCAGGGAGCACTTCCCATGGGCGCCTGGGGACAGGTGATTTGCCTGTCGGGCCTCTACCACCCCCGGTGCCATTTATATCACAGCAGCCGGGGGCAGCAAGTGTGGCGGGTGACTTTGCTTGAGTCATATCGTCATACCTCTAACGGACTGTATTAGGGAAAGGATGCTTTCTGTTGCCAGGCCACCCCTTCCTTCCTGTAGATGGTGTGGGCCTTCCCGGAAGAGGACAGGTATGCCGGGCTCCAGCACTGGGCAGGTCCCCGCCTCTCTGTCCTGGATTTGCTGCAGATCTGCTGGTGCTGGAGACCCATGCCCTCTGGAGGAGTTTCTGGAGTGTTCTGCTAGCACAGGATGTGCGGCTGCCTGGACATGAATCCGTGTGGCGAAATGTTCCCTGGCTCGTGAGAGGAAGGCTGCAGCTCTAGAAGCCCCAGCAGAGGCTTCCGGATGACGGAGCCCAAGCCTGGTCATGAGTGCAGGCGGGACCCACTGCTTTCTGTGATCACTGAGTCATATCCCGCTGCATTGTGCCTCACAAGGAGCCAGGATGGGAGCCGCACCCCTCTGCAGGGCTCAGGCGGTGCACAAGCCCCTCTGTCCGCCTCCTGAAGAACCAGCCATCCGGGACTCTGGGCCCAGGCTGTCCTTTTCTTTCTGCTGTCCCCAGCCAAGCTCTCATTACCCCTCCCCATCATAGCTACTACCTCTCCCAGAAGATCGAGCCGCCCTCTCCTCAGGAAACGAGGCACAGGCACACAGTGAGGACAGCATCTCGTCAGCAGCAGCCTTTAAGGATTCCTGAGCAGGTGCCCCTCTCAGCAGGTCCCCTCGGCTCCTTCCCAGCAGCTCAGTTTGGTTTCTGTTGTTTCACCTCTCTCCATTCTGCACACACTTCACCTTGTCTCTCGAATGCTGGAGGCATAAGCTCGCTTTCCTTCTCCAGGAGTACAGGAACCCAGGTGATGACAATTCCCAGCTCCAGCGGGCGGGCGTTCTTTAAATCTGTGGCTGCAGCCTGGTGCGGTACAGTGGTCCTTCCCAGTGCCTGAAAATCTCCGGGGATTTTCTGAGTGATAGACGGTGCCTGCTGTCCTAGAGCGGGGACTCATCTAGATCCACGGACAGCTTCCGGTTGGGTGCTGATCCCCAGAAAGACCATCCGAGTGAAATTCCAGGGTTGCTCCTTGGGCCAGCCTGGCCTCAAGGCAAGAGAGGTGGCCCAGAGACGGTGGGGTTCAGTCAGGTGACCACCAAGTGTTGCATTCCTGCCCACACAATGAAACACCAGTAAAACTCTGATGCCAGAGCTGAGCTAAGCCTCCTGGTTGGCAGCTTTGGTTGTGCCAGGAGGGGCATGTGCCCAGATCCCAAATGTCCCTTCCAGACCTCACCCATGTGCAACCTGTG
Source organism: Chinchilla lanigera (assembly GCF_000276665.1). Lineage (NCBI taxonomy): Eukaryota > Metazoa > Chordata > Mammalia > Rodentia > Chinchillidae > Chinchilla > Chinchilla lanigera. The sequence goes on along the minus strand of NW_004955470.1, from coordinate 10,965,263 downwards.
CCACTTAGCATTGACTGTCCACCCAACTGCACTGACCTCACCTAGGGTTTAGCTCTGTTGTGCGGAATGTGTCCTCCGGAGGAGCAGCAGCTGGAGTGGTCAGGAGGGCTTAGCTCAGGGGCTGTCTGTGCCCCTGGCTCCTTCCTGTCAGTCTCTTTCCCCGCTCCCAGCTTCCCACGAGCTGCTTCCCGTGACCACACCTTCCACCATGTTTCTATCTTGGAGCTGACCTCTGAAACATACGCTGATAAAGCTCTCCTGCAAATTGGAATTCTGACAGTTGGGGATTTTGTCTCAGCAACAGGAAAGCCTATACCTACGCTTTATGACAAAAAGGTATTCCTAAGTATTACACTCCCCTAACTGCTGTTAGTCTTTCCAACCTCTGACCAAAGCTGAAGAGGTCCACAGGAACCTCCTAGACTGCGGGCGGCCTGGGGACCCCACAGGTGGTTGGCATCGGCAGCAAGGGTAGTCTTGGGGGTGACAGCACTGCCGGTGGATCTGGTGTCACAGTTACCTTCACTGGGGTGGAAACAGAAGAGCTGTTATTACGAGTGATTTTCCAACTTCTGTTAGATATCTTGAAACACTGGAACGTGCGTCTAGCCCTTCTTGCTGGCATCTCGGCTGAGCACCTGGCTCCTGTGTGGCCAGGTCAGGCAGGTGGTGTCCAGGCGTCCCCACCGCCTGGGCTCTGAACACTGGCACGCTCATCACTGAGTCCCAGTGAGACACCGCAGAGTGGCTGAGCGAGTACTTAGAACCTTGGACAGCTTTGGACACTGCTGGCGCATTCGGGCACAGAAGGAAATGCGAAGATACCAGACAGCGAGGACTTGGGGAGGGAGGACCCTTTACCACAGACAGCAGGAGGAGCCTAATTTAGGAAGTAGAACTTCAGCTGGTAGGAGGAGCAGATGGGCTATGAATTTAGAGTTAAAAGCGTGAGCCTAGAATCAAGCAGATGGGTTTGCATTTTCTGTGGCCTGCTATCTCCGAAGCTTTGAGTTAAACCTCTCTGAGCCTCGGTTTCCTCATCCGGAAGCTGGAACAGCAGTGGTCCCAACCTTACTAGATGCTGAAGAAACCAAAGGAGATAGCCCCAGACGTGTGTAAGGACAGGCGCACAGGAAGTGAGCCGCTGCCACTGCTTCTCCCAGCTCACTTCCTGCCGCTGGTGCCCCTGTGCTGGCTGCAGCGGTAGAAGGGTGACGTGTGAGGCACTGCTGAGGTCCACGGGCACACACTGGCATGACACACGCTGGAAAACACGGTCACCGGTGCGCTGTTGCATTCGGTGTCACCGGGGTCCCCTGGCGCTGGGGAGAGGCATCCTGAGTCAGACCTGGCTGTCACTCCCCAGAATAGATGCGCAGAGGCGCTCCTGGGGCACAGCCGGCCCAGACCCTCAGGAGGACGACTCAGGCGAGGTGCTTTGCCAGATGGGGCTCTGGGGATGCTCACGAGAGCGCTTGCCTGTCGGGTGGCCCCGTGGGTGGCTTGGGGGGCTCACCCGAGTCAGGAGCAGACCCTCAGGTCCCTGGGGCACCTGCTGGGGGTTCTTCTCTCGCGGGACTCCGCAGGGACGGGAGACCCTGGCTGGAGCAGTCCAGAGATGTCCGAGTGACCCGAATTCGGCCACCCCGCTTGCTTTGGCTTCTGCTACCCCTAAGCACCCCACGCTGGTGTCCACGCGGTGGCTAACCGCAGCTCTCGCCTGTCTTTCAGGTTCCTCGGCCTCCCGCTGCCGCCCCGGGCCCGGCGCTGACCCCAGGGCTCTGCCATGAAACCACACCTGAAGCAATGGAGGCAATGCATGCTCTTCGGGATATTTGCGTGGGGGCTCCTCTTCTTGGCGATCTTCATCTACTTCACCGACAGCAACCCCGCTGAGCCCGCGCCCAGCGCCCTGTCCTTCCCGGAGACTCGGAGGCTGCTGCCGGCGCAGGGCAGGCAGCGCGCCATCATGGGCGCCGTGGGGGGCGC
>NW_004955470.1:10922561-10958869 GCF_000276665.1 Chinchilla lanigera | reverse complement strand
CCACGTGATGGTCAGCCTTTGAGGCTGCGGGCGGCAGGCCCTGTGTGACCAGGGACAGTGGGGAAGCACCTCCTCACTCTCACAGGGGAGGATGTGTGGCAGACGTAACTGCACACTTGGGTATTCGGCACGCATTTTCTCTAAGAGGACCGAGGTGAGCCTGTCACTGTGAGGAAAATAATTGGTAGTATTTGTTGCCAGAGATAAAACTCAACCTTTTAACTATGTGCTTGGAAGCTTCCCCTCCCTGGAACCTGACGGAATCCTGGTGTGACCCACCAGGGAGGCTTTTTGATCCTTGATAATGAAGTGCAGCCGTGCTGGGAAGATCTGCCTGACGTACCGCCTGGAGAATTTGCAAGTGAGCACTGCTCAGTATTGCAAAATTATGCGTGGGTCAGAGACCCATTTTAAGAGCAAGATGGACAGGTGGATTTTCTGTAACAGAACTAGTTGGATTTGTACCCATTCACCCGTTTGTTTGAATTTTCTAAAAATCCCCACTTTGGCAACTGAGGGGGGCCTGGTGAAGGAGACCACTGGGACGGGGGTTCAGGCTGGGGTGGCGGCAGACCCTCACTTTCTACTTAAAATCCAGAGTTATCGGTTTAGTAGGAAAAGGCACCTTAACGTGTGTTTTTCAGGTTCCGTGTTGCACCAGCCTTTAGCAGGTAGCACTTGTCCGGTTTGGGGGGAGTATCACAGGAGAGTGTCCACGGCTGTCTGGGAGGACCCTTAAAGTAGCCCCTCCTCAGGCGCTGTCTCCCAGGCCGCGCATAGCAGCCAAAGCCGCGCATCGCAGCAGCTGCAGCCGGTGGGCGAGGAGGCGCCAGCCGGCCCTGCCAAGCGGCCTGCAGAGCTCGAGGATGTTCAGCGCATGCCAGACTTCTCGCTGCCTTTTAAGATGTGGTTATTTTTATTACAGTGCTATTTAAGTATAAATTAATGCATGAACGTTTAAAGTCTTTCTGTTCTACTTTCTAAAGAAATATGATCAATATTTTTTCTTAAAGTGGCCGTAAAGCTAAAAGTAAGCCTGCTGTTCGTGTAATCTGATGTTTGTAGCTCAGATATCATTGGGTTTTTTGGGTTTTTTTGATACACTATTCAGTACACTATTTAATAAAAATAAATAACAAAGCAGTTCATTGCCAGGAAAAAAGTCGTGAGCAAGTGCTTGAACGCTGAAGCAAAGCAGGGGTCCTGACAGGAAGTGCAGAGGGAGGAGTTTGGGCGGCCTGTTCCAAGCGTAGCCCCCGCAGCTCTGTGAGTACAGGATTCGGGCCTGGGTCTGGGTTCTGCAGCTCAGCGCGGCCCCTGCTGGCCGTGCGCACACAGCGACGCGGGTTTATGTTGCGCTTTGGCTGTCACGGGCGGGGCACGCTTGGCCTTGGGTCACAGCTTGTTGACTCTGGCAGAGTTTCCCTGAAAGAAAGTGGCAGGCTTTGCCGGCTTGGCCAGGCCCCTTCGTGAGTTCACTGTTCCGGAGAGTGAGGAGTGTGGCGCTCAGCACTGCATTTGGGTTCGGGCTCGGGCTCGCATTCGCATTTGAGTTCGGGTTCCGGCTCACGCCTAGAAACAGCGTCTGGTTCTCAGCAGGCCTCATGTGGCTTCCCCGTGAGGACCAAGGCAGCGTCAGGCTTGTGGGGGTGCTACACAGACGCGTCTGGGGAACTTCTCTCTCCACGGCACGGGCATCGCCGAGGGTTGAACTTGGGGGGTAGTGGTCGGAGCCCACACGGTGCCCGGAAAACCCTCCCTCCGGCTCACCCTGCCTTCAGGGAATGTCGGTCAGCACTGGAGTGTTCACAGCCTGCCCCCGGGGAGGGGACTCAGCCCACCCCACCCTCCTCGCACACACCCCGATTTCCCGCCCTCACCCTGTCTCCTCAGCCCCGGTGACAGGGCGTCCTGTTTCCTCAGCGCCTCTGAGTTGGTGGCCAGAGGACCCGGATGCAGGGATGTCCAGCTGTGTGGGTGCTGTGGATGTGGGTGTAGGAGGCGCCTTGGTGGACGGAGGGGTGCAGGTGCAGCGGGGAGCCCCGCAGCTGGTGACGCCAGGCCTGAGCCTCTGAGTGCAGTCAGGCAGAAAGCTTCACAGAAATCAGGGCCGGGTTTTCTTTTTCTCTCTTCCTTCCTTCCTTCCTTCCTTCCTTCCTTCCTTCCTTCCTTCCTTCCTTCCTTTCTTCCTTCTTTTCTTCCTCCCTTCCTTCTGAAACTGGGTCTCGCTGTGTAGCCCAGGCTGGCCTCAAACTTACAATCCTCCTGCCTCGGCCTCCCAAGTGCTGGGGTTTCCAGTGTGCGCCACCACGCCCTTGAGGCTGGCTTTGTTTTTAAGCACAAACCCTCAGCAGACACTGGGAAGGTAGACTGGAAGGTAGGGTTCTCACCCAGTGAGAGGTGCGAGACCCCAATGAGAGCAGCAGCCCTGTGCAGTTCAGACTCACCCTGCCGATCTCAGGTCCCTGTGGACAGACCTGCCGGGCACCTGCTGCTGCTCCTGTCCTCTGTCCGCCTTCTGCAGCTGGGTACTGTGGGGGACGGTGGCAGCAGAATGTCACCTGCAAGGAATATGAGACGATAAAGTGTCCTAGTGTAACTTAGGAGGCCCTCTGTGATTGGGGGTTTATAACATACGCACAGTCACTTAACGATCCATCACTTAATGAGGGGCCAGATTCTGAGACCACATCCTTGGGCGCCTATGTCACTGCAGAGCGTCACAACACTCACGCAGCCTGCAGTGGAGGCCATGTCACTGGGCCACGCTCAGGGGACACTGAGGCATGCACAGTCCCTTTAGACGCACATGCGTCATGCATGTGCAACTGTGTGTTTTCATGTTGATCTCCTAAGCCAAGAGCTCATCCTAAATCAACAGTAAATTATCGGAAAAATGTGTGTGCAGATATCTTAGCTTTACCAGTGATGTCTTGAGTAGTTTTGGCCATTAAAAGGTTTGCTTTAACGTTTTTCTAGATTATGTGACCCTACAGAGAAAGAGAGTGAGCCTGTCGCTTGTGTGCCCTCAGATTCCCATGACGCCGTGCTGAGGTTTAACTCCGCTCCCACGCGTGGCTATGAGAAGGACGTTGGAAACAAAACCACCATCCGCATCATCAACTCCCAGGTGAGACATGGACCGGCCTCAGCCCTGCATTCCACAGGTGAAGAGTTTAACTGGGTGAGTGCGCAGAAGTTGCCTGGTTCCCCGTGGCCATCATACTTGTGCTGCAGGTCCTGTGATTGTAAAGATGAAAAGTGTGGAGGAATGGAGAGGAGGTGTGAGATGAACAGGAAGAGGTTGGTAAGATTAAAAGGAAAATCTGCTTGGACACATAGATTCATGATCTTATAGTCACATATGTGCCAGGCTGCCTTGTGTGACCTGTGGAAGGGCACTTATGCGGAAGAAATCATAACAGCGAGAACTGCAGGGGTTAGTGGGCGCAGTGGTACACACCTGTGATCCCAGCACTCTGGGCAGCTGAGGCAGGGGGGTTGCAAGTTCCAGCCCAGCCTAGCGACTTAGTGACTTAGTGAGACGCTGTCTTGGAGTTTCCAACACAGTTTTTAAAAAGGCTGGGCAGGTAGGTCAGGGTGAAGGTTCTGGGTGAGATCTCTACTGTTGGGGAAAAATTGCAGAGATTAAAAGGACACCTTAAAAATAAAGGCACCAAATCCGAGTTTCTGTGGATGTCTCTGAAACTTCAGTGACTTGGAGATTTGAAAATTTAACGGTGTTGTGGGATGCAAAACGAAAAGACCCATTGCTTCCTGTTCCTGCTGAGAAGTCTTCTGGATTTGTGGCATAATTATTCTCAACAAAACACCAATTTCTAGAGTTTCAGAAATTGTGGGAAAAATGAAGTGGTCAGTGATTTGCAGTGAGCTGTCCCGTAACAGAGGGTCAGCTTCCTGCACAGCCCCCTGGACAGGCTGCCCGCCACCCGGGAGAAACACCCCCCACCTGCTCAAGGCACGGCTGTGCTCGGCCAGAAGACCCGCTGTTCACTGAGTAACAAATGCTGGGAGAGGAGGGGAAGCCCAGCGCGTTGAAGTGCGTGTCCCCTGTACGGGGCTTCCTAATCTCAGGAAAGTAACGTGGGAAAAGCCCATGTTCATCACGGCGGAAGTCCCTAAATGAGAGTTTAAAAGGATGATTGGCAGCTCTGGCTCCGACCAATCATGGAGCAGAGCGAGCCCGGAGGGAGGACGGTGGCTGTCCTCCAGGGACTGCCTGGGCATGCAGACGCACACAGTGCAGGCTGTCTCCCGACCGCATGCCTGAGGAACTGGGGCATCACCCCTTTGGGGTGGGAGCCCGAACCCCTAGGCGCAGAGCAGTGCTGGTAGAAGCGGGGGAGCATCTGCAGGGCCCAGCCTGCCAGGAGGCTTCTCCCACTCCCATGGGGGTCAGAGAGCCTGCGCCCCTTGCTTCTTGCTCTGCTTCCTCCTCTTCACTGACACCTGTTTCTAAAATGTGGTTTTGAAGCAGCGGAGTTTTTAACATGGCTTTTCCTGTGCGTTTGCAGATTCTGACCAACCCCGGCTATCACTTCATTGACAGTTCTTTGTATAAAGACGTCGTTTTGGTGGCCTGGGACCCGGCTCCCTATTCCTCCAATCTCTACCTGGTGAGTGTTTCTGTGATGACCCGCCCCACATCACGGGAGTCATGGGCCCAAGGCGGGGACTGCCCTGGTGGGTGAAACCAGCCGGGGCACGGCTGGACCCGTGTGTGCACGCAGTGTAGACCCTGTCCACAGTCGCGTACTCGGTGCCCTCTCCGTTGGCTGCCGACCTGCTGTCATGCTGGAGAAATGGGCAGCAATGGGGCATCTCTGAATGCTACACTAAGGGGTGGCAGTTTCAATTCACGACACTTCTGTTGTGACAGGGTGATATCAGGCGCCTTTAGAAATCGTTGCAGTCAGGTTTTGCAAGGGAAACAGCTTAATACAGGACACATAACTTGTAGAGTTATTTCATAATAGTCACCCAGAGTCAAATGCAAAAGAGTGCAGGAAATCTGTCCACAAGAGAGACCCAAAGAATCCAGCTGAGAACCTGGATCCCACAGCAGTGTCCTGCCTGAGTTCAGCTGAATATCTAGAGCCCATCGCAGTGCCCCCCACTGAGCCCAGCTGAAGGCCTGGAGCCCACAGCAGTGCCTCATGCAAGTCTATTCATGGCTCTGTGCTGGGAAGGCCAAAGGTCAGTGGTGGAAGCTGGAAAGTGTGTGCCAGTGGGATGAAAGGTCTGTGCCAGCAGGCTGAGGGATCTGCACTGGAGCCAGGAAGCAACACTCAAAGTAAGAACCACAACTCTCTGAAGAGTACCACAGCCATCCTCAGTGACAGTGAGGTCCTGAGCTCCTCTGATGATAAGAACAGCTGAGTTCAACCAGCGTGACGAGCTTCTCCAGGACGTTGAACTGTGCAACATCTTCCCCCTCCAGAGCCAGGAAGCGATGGTCAAAGTAAGGACCAGAGCTCCCCCAAAGTGAGCCGTAGCCATTCTGAGTGACAACGAGGTTCCGAGCTCCTCCAAGGATGAGAACAGCAGAGTTCATATTAGGAAAGCCAGCAGGACAAGCTCCTCCAGAACCAACAGTCCTGTTTTCCCCTCCAGTTCTCCTTTTCAAGTTGTTGGCAGCAACCCTCAGGTGGGTCCTCCATATCCAGCACTGCACTTGTTTCACCTGGGTGCTACAAGTTGATGACCGGTTGTCAACCCACCATGGAAAGGAATCTGGAAGTGGCTAGCAAGAAAATCTAAACTTTGAGCAGCCACGGCTTACTGTTACTTACATGGAGCCTGTTCCACACTTTTCTTGAGTACTTCTGCTTGGCTTCTAAAAGGTAGATTTTCTGCAGTAGAGTTGCAAGAAGTTTATTGCCAGCTGCCCAAATACGAGCAAGTTGTGTGTGGGATGTGCGGGCAAATGATCATCTAGCTGAGCAAGGGCCTGGCTGCTTTTGGTGGAACCTCAGATGCAAAGCTAGGAACCTGGGTTTTTAGTAAGGCTGGGAAAGGTGGACCAGGTGAGCCCAGGGAAAAATGCTGTCTGCTCTTCAATGCACGTCCTTGACCTGGTTTGCCGGGACCTGAGAGCATGCAGCCTTTTCAAGCTGAACGTGGAGGACAGATGTTGGGTCCTGCCAGATGTGACCGTCTGAGAGAGCTAGTGGGAGAGCTGGGCCCTCCAGAGGTACTGGAGCCACTGTCTGTCTTGAGCTTGGGGCTGGATGTATGCCTGGCGCGATTGCCCATGGCTCATAAACAGAGGTGCACATCGGAGGCACCTGCATAGCGTTTCTCACAGTGTGTCCACCTGAGCCCATCTCCAGGCATGGGCAGCAGGGCCTCGCTGTGCAGCTTCTGAGGACACTCTCCAGCAGTTCTCCTGTGCTCCTCCACCACATCACAGTGGGTGGGGGCTGCTTTCTTCCCAGCCCGAGGTCCCAGGTGTGAATGCCAGCAGCTCCTTCGCTGTGCAGGCTGTGCCTTTGCACTTCTAGCTGCTGACCTCTTTTCTTCCTCTGTTGGAAGCACCCAGCCCTGGGCACAGACCCATACGTCTGATGGGTGTGCACGGGCACCGTGCCCACACGCAAGGATGCAGCCCTCCCACTAGGCTGGCCGCTCGGGAGGGAGGATGAGGCGGGAGAGGACATGCTCCTTCCCTGGCGCTGCGTTCCCCTTCTTTCCTTGCCAGTGCCGCCAGGCTTGGGGCTCCATGTGCCACAGAAACTCTCGTCGAGTCGTTTTCAACGGTATCAAAGCCACAGAACCTTCTAGACTAACTGGGATCTGAATACATGCCCATTGCATGCCATGGCGCCTCCTTAAAGAGAGCCTGGGGCTCTCTGACCCCCATGAGCCATGTCTCGCCCCTCTTTTCCTGACGCCAAACTTACTGGCCTTTCCACACAGTGTACCTATGATAAGCGTGCGTGCACACTCACAGAGCGCACAGGGAGTGTATACCCTGAGTGTCCACCAGTCCAGGCAAGAAGGAGAACTCCACCACACGCGTCCCCCGCCTCTGTCATGGTCAGGGTCCAGTGCTGGACCTAGTGCCAGGCTACCCTGAGGTGCTTTGTGTCACTCAAGATAGAATTTAGAGAACTTAATTTTAACTATATACTCTTTAAACCTGGAGATCAGTGCCTTATTGCCGGGGACCAAATCTAGCCACCTTCTGTCTTTATAAATAAAGTCTTATTAGAACACAGCATGTGTATCTATGTTTATAAATAAAGTTTTGTTACAATTCAGCATGACCATCTGTATAAACAAAGTCTTATTAGAACACAGCATGCCCATCTGTCTTTATAAATAAAGTTTTACTAGAACACAGTGTGCTCATCTGTCTTTATAAATAAAGTTCTATTAGAACACAGCATGCCCGCTCCATAGGTACTGTCTGGCTGCTTCCGTGTGCTATGGTAAAGGTAAACAGGGGTTGCAGACACCATATGGCCTGCTCATTTTCAGGTGTCCACTGTGCTACCCTTTGCAAGAAATGTCTGTTGACCCTGATCCAGGCCATAGTTCTCACTTTTTGCGTGCTTAGGCCAGAACCTTGGTTTCTTTGTGTATGTTTTCCGGAGGAAGCATCTCTGGTCTCTAGCAGAGATGAGTTTCAGGCTCCACCTCCCTCCCACCCCACCTGGCCCCTGTGTCTGGGCCCACGGGCTGCCCAGTCTCCTTGTCACTGTGCTCTTGACTGGCTTCTCTTTTTCCCTCAGTGGTACAAGAAGCCAGATTACAACCTGTTCACTCCGTATATTCAGCACCGTCAGAGAAACCCGGCTCAGCCGTTTTACATTCTGCACCCAAAGTTTATATGGCAGCTGTGGGACATTATCCAGGAGAACACGAAGGAGAAGATCCAGCCCAACCCGCCATCCTCGGGGTTCATCGGTAGGTGTGGGGCAGGGTGGGGCAGTGGAGAAGCAGGCAGGGAGTGACTTCCTGCTTAAGGAGCAGACAGTCGCATTACACAGCAAGAGCAGCTAGCAGTGAGGTGGTTTTGGAGAGGAACCCAGGAAGAGAGCCACACTGTCCCAGCTATCCATGGCCGCAAGACAGAATGCTGCAGAGTTGCAGGCTGGAACACAAGCGCCGTCCTATGCCTCTCATGCCTTTGTGGGTCAAGACCACCCATTCTGAGTGGCATCAAAAGGGGCACTCAGTGGTGTCCCACTGCTTCCTGGATGGCCACACTTATATGTCCAGCCCCTGGGCAAAATTTACTAAGAGCAGGCTCATCTAGGACCACTGGCCACATGCCTATATGTATCTCTTGTGATGGTCCCAAGGTCATGGTGTTGAACCCAAGGTCTTTTCACTGAGCCACATCCCCAGCCATTTTTTATTTTTTGAGACAGACTTTGATAAATTCGTAAACTGCCCAGTTGAACTCAAACTTTTGATCACCCTGTCTCAGCTTCCCAGAGTGCTGGGATTATAGGTGTGTACCACCACACCAGGTGATTCAGTTAGCCCGAGAATGCAGATGCAAGGGAGGGAGGATGCTCCTAAGAAAGGAAGCAAGAGTTTTGGTCTCTTCAGCCCCAGGCTGCAGACATGCACCATGTCTCCTCACTCTCCTGGTGGTCAGGGCAAACTCAGGCTCCCGGATGGCCTTCTGATTGGAGGCACTCAGGGACCTGCCAGGGTTGCGTAGCCCTCTTTAACCCAGTTCCGTTGCTTATGTGATGTCAGACTCAGGAGCTGGGCGCATAACCCTGGGAGGGAACAGGGTGTTTAAGATCACTGGGGGGTGAGGACTCTGCTGAGTCTGGCTCCTGCGCCTCACTAAGCTCTCCTTCAAACTCAGGCTTATGGAGAAGAGAATTACACGTGGCTTGTATTTTTGACTCTCTGTTTCCAAAGTACTCTTTTGCAATCCCCAATTCTCTTATCTTTTGTGCAGTTTCCTGTTGATTTAGGAAAAAAGATATAAACTGGCTTGTCTGCCCAAGGTAAGGCAGAATAGAGTAATGCTTCCAAGGTATAATGGGACATGGCAGAATTTTAATGAAGTCTTCTTCATATGTTGCCTTAAATTCATGTGACTAGTATTTGATTACCACAGAAGTTTGCCTCAGAGTTGCAGGGCTGTCAGATATAATTACTGTGAAAATGCTTTTAACAGTTCAAGTTAGATTGTCATAGCCAGGAGAAGTGTTTTCGTGTGTGTGTGTGTGTGTGTGTGTGTGTGTGTGTGTGTATATGTGTATGTGTGTGCACATGAGTGTGCACACGCACACACGCCGAAAGAATCGTGGCACATCCAGCCTTTCCTTTCCTCACTGTTTATGGACAGCCCGAAGCTTGCAAAGGCTCAAGTTGTGTTAAGCCTTCCTTTGTGTAAAGGGCAACTGCAGCTCAATGTCACTGCGGGAGCTGGGCTGGGCTCCCTGGATTTCACTAGATTTTTCTCTGGCACTTCTTAACTCTCCAATCTTGACACATTGCTTAATCCTTACACACTCAGTAGCCTCAGATGAGAAACAGGAATGATAGTAAAGCCTTCCGAGGATGCTGAGTATTGGGTTAATAATGTCCCTTAGTTATTGTGGATGATCACATCTGGGATCTCCCAAATGAGTGTACAGTGAAGGCTAAATAAAGAGGCGAATGGAATGATTTCAGGGCTCCAGGAGGATCAAAGCCCTCTCACAAAATTTGAGATTCTCTCCAGGCTAAGACCAAGACCTTCTCTGGGTGGGCCATATTTATTTAGTTATCAAAAGAAGGGAGGGGAGCACTCAAGACAGGCAGAACCACTGAAGGACTTCTCCAAGTATGCTTTAAGTTAATCCACCCAGGAGTGAGATGTCTGAGGCTGTGGTCTTTATCTAGTTGAGGTTAGATCCAGGTGTCCTTAGCTGTGACCTTGTCTTATCCTTTGAGGCTTTGAGGCTTCATCTGACATTACAGGCCTTAGTAGGGATTAGTGACTCACAGGAGTTCACTTACTGTGAGTCCATGTCCATCTCTAGTCAAGGAGCCTAGGCTTTGGACAGACTCACAAGTAAACATGAAAGGCCCATTGGTTAATTTAAGTTCTGCTCAGAGCTGCTTTGTAGTGGTCTGTATCACTGAGGATGAGATAGCTGGCCAGTGAGCAACCATTATTATTTTCTAGCAGGGGCTAGTACAGTAAGCCACATATCACTACTTAAATTTCAGCTAATTGAATTACATAAGCAGACAGCTCCTGTTTTGAGTCCCCACCAACACATGCCCCGGTGGCTGCTGTACTGCAAGGCATAAACAGGCAGAGGCTTTCCTGGTCCCAGGAAGCAGAGTTTGCCAAGTGGACGGGGAATCACACAGCTCTCAGGGCAGCTGTGCTCTGGCTGTGGTGTGGCATCATTAAATCCACTTGCCCCAGCTGTGCCACTCTAGGGTATGCAGGCCCCTCACCAGGGTGGGTGTGGGGGCAGCCTGGTCAGCTTTATCAGCACCCCACGTGCCCCTGGTGCAGTATGCTTAATCCCCCCTCTTTGATCCTAACCAGAAAAAGGCTGATAGTGCAGTCTGTCTCAGCATTTATCGGACTTTGTTTGCTAACAGTGGAATGATGTCACCCGTGTCTCAATCTGTCTGCCGTACAACTTTTAGAAAATCAATGAGGTTGTCTTTTTTTCTGCTGTCACAAATCTTTGCAAACTTGCTGTCCAAGGACATACTGAGAAGTGTTGAGTTGTGTCAGTGCCTGTTTGTTCCACATGCTCACCTCCAACCTCAGCTCCTAACCAAACGTCCTATGTGGAGCCCTTACGAGGGGTAGGGTGTCCCTGTGTGCATGGCCAGTGTTGTCCTGGTGCCTGTCAGCAGGGCAGCCCAAGCCAGGGAGCCCTTGGGAGGTGAGTGGGAGATTCGCCCTTGTGCCAGCAGGTTCATCCGCAGTGAGGAGCAGGCTCATCCTGATCACCCCTTTTCTAGCAGAGCCGGCACTTCCTTAATGGGCTTAGGAGTCCGCGTGTGAGAAAGAGAGGGACTCTTGGAGGTGGTAACTATTTTGAACACAAAGGACTGTCTCTTGAAGGAAGTGGATCCAGTGGTGTCAGGTCCCCAGGGAGATGCTCCTGGGCCCCTCAAGTCCAGTGGATGCTGTTCAGATACTTGCTGCTAGGTCTGAGTTCAGGAGCCCAGAGGGAGATAAACCCTTCCAAGTCACGGCCAGTGACCCGCCTCTCCCAACCAGACCCTCCTAACAGCACACACCACTCTGACCTCACCTGTAGATGAACCCACTGATAAGTATGGCACCTCTGTGATCCAGTCACCTTCTGGAACCCCACCTCCGAACACATAGGGTTTTGGAGGACATTCTGTATCTCAACTGTAACATTCTACCTCTGTCTCCCAAGAGGCTCACCTACCTCACTGTGCGTTAGTCCATCTCTAGGAGCTACCAGAGTCTTCACTGCTGAAAAGTCCAAAGTTGCCTCTGAGACTCAAGGCAAACTCTGGCTTGGAGCCTCTGTAAAAGTTAAAAAGAAAACTAAACACTTCTCACATACAATGGCACAGGGTAAACATTCCCTTTCTGAAAGAGTGATACAAGGGCTAGAAAGGAGTGCGACCAAAGCAAGACCAAAGCCCAGCAAGGTAAACATTAAATTTTGTCATTCTGTGTTCAGCATCCAGGGAAATTGTAATGAGATGTGAGCTACAAAGGGCTTGGGCAGCCCTACCCTTAGGGTATTGCTGGTTGTAGCCCGCATAGCCTCACTCTCCAGGTAGCTGTGCTCACTGGCTGCAGCTTTCTTCAGCAGGGTGTTTCACATTCCTGGCTTCTCCATTCTTCTGGGGTCTCTGCTGTATTTTGGGCTTCACTGCCACAGCTTCATGAACTGTGCTCTCTGGGACACATTGCCTGGCTTTCCAGGCCTTCTACCAAAATCTGGGTAGAAGCCTCCCTGACTCCACAACTCCTGCATTCTGCATTTCTGTAAAACCATCACCACGTGCATGATGCCAGGGTGTGCCAGCTGGTGGAGCAGCAGCAAGGTTCTGTCGGATCATAGCTGTAGTGACCACTGAGTGGCTGGATGGATGACCTCAGGGAAGCATTTCCCATTGCAGCCCTAAATGAGCTGGGCTCCCTGAGGCTCTCTTTTCAAAGGAAAGCTTTACAGTTTTGCACATTTGACTCTTCCAAGGGGTTTTCCTGATCCCTGAGATGCCCTCAAGGCATCTTTCCTATTGTTCTGATGCAAAGTATTTGGCTTTTTTAATACTAATCTTTTCAGCACCCATGCTGTACATATCCCTGGCTGTACAGGAAGTACTTCCTTGCTGTTAAAACTACAAGCTTTTTATCTTTTGGTTCTAGTGTTTGCTCCTAATTTTCATTGTAGATCTGGTTAAAGGCAGCCAGTGGTTCCCATGCTACAGCCTGAACATTGGTGTACTTTGAAATTTCCTCTGCCAGATTAATCAGTCCTCTGTCCTTTCTATTAGCCTTGCCCAAAGGCTCAAAACATGGGCAAAACATAGACAAATTTTCTGCCAGAGTATAACACACATGGGCTGTAGTCCAGCTGTCAATGGAGTCTTGGTTCCCAACAGAAACCTTCTGAGTGGTCTTTTCTGTCCACATTTCTATCAGCATTCTGGTGTTTTGAACTCTGTCCAGGGTCTCCCACCAAGCTTGGCTTACAGAATTTTAGGGCTTCTCTATCGGGCATCTTCAACCCTTTTTAGAGTCCTCCCTTGAAACACACCCAAAGACTTCTGAGTCATGTGGTCTGGTATAGTAACAGCAGTGAGGCTACTCTTAATATCAGCGTCTGTCTCTGTTGCATTCCCGTTCCTGGAGCTCGGTACCCTAACCCACAGCTTACAGGGGGTGAAGTTGACTGTGGCTCACAGTATTAGTCTGTGGTCTTCCAAGGCAGACACAGGATGGCAGAGGGAATGGTCCAGGAAAAGGCATCCACCCCACACATGCAGAGCACAGAGGGAGGGAGGCAGGAGAGGAAGATGCACCCCTCCAGGTCACACCAGCGAGCCACCTCTTCCAGCCACGCCCCACCACCTGACCGCACTCTGATTTCACAACACCTTGCTGTCACTGCAGTGGTCAGAGGGCTTAGAATGTCCTTGTTCCTGTGTTTAAATCCTAGCCCTCGGGGTGATGGTTTTGGGGGCTGGGCCTTGGAAAAGTAATGGACTCGTGAAGGCTGAGTCCTCACGGGTGGGATGAATGCCTAAATACAAGAGGCCCCAAAAGTTAACCTACCCCTCCTACCTTGTGAGGACACTGCCAAAAAGTCGTCTTTAAACCAGACACCGGCTGTGCTGGCTGTGCTGCTGCCTTGATCCTGGGCTTCTCAGCCTTCAGAGATGTGACAAGCACATTTCTCTTGGTTATAAGTCACCCACTTTGAAGGTGGCGTGGACAGATGAAGGAATGCAGCAGCAAATTCCTGGGGAAGCACGGCATTGCTTTTCACCTCCATCAGCAGCCCCCAGCCCGACTCCACCGGTCACTGCCAGGGCTCAGACCTCACGGCCTCTTCCCGTGGGGTTTGGAGCTGGGTGTGTGCCCCTGTGCACATGTGCGTTCTGCAGGGGCAGGAGAAGGAATTAACGTCGGAGGAAAGAGGAGTCAGATGCAGCTCCTGCTCGGAGTCCAGCCTGAGTGCTCCTTGGCTAGTGGAGGTACAGATTTGGGCTTTGGAATCCATGCCAGGGCAGCCAAGTCCTCTTGCCCTGCTCGGGATGGGTGTGTCACCGTGAGCAGTGGAGAAGGAAGCCAGGCTTCCTCATGAAATCAGATGTAAACAGAAACATTTAGTTGGCAGCCAGATAATTTTTTTGTTGTGTCTGCTCGTATAGGACTTCTTTTTCTGCTTCGAGAGAAACAACCAAAAAAGGAAGGAAGGAAGGAAGCCAATGCTAAAACCCTCTTCACCAAAACATTGTTGAAACAACTTCGTGTTTCAGAAGTTCGCCATCACAGACAGAGAGATTTACCAAAGTTAATAATTTATTATGCTTTTTAAATAATCACTGCATTAGAGAACATGTGAGTGGTTCTAATGATACAATGTAAATACATATTCATACAAATGAGCTAAACTATACTTTCATTACACACTCATTTTAATATTAATAAGATACATTATTAAAATTTTAATATCTGTAGTGTATACTGAAGTTAGTCCTCTCAAATTTCTAAATGAATATTTTAAAATCATGCTCGCTGCTTTTTAACATCAGATCCCTCTTATTACTGAGCAGCTCTCTCTAACAAGATATTTTGAACACTCATCATTGGAGAGGTAAATATTTATTGAATTAAACATGAAAACTGAACCCAAAATGTGACACACTGATTATTGACTTATTTTTCAAGACATTTTAAAATAACTCTGCAAATATATTTTGACTTTAGGTAATAAGGTTATTACATGGAAATCTGCGATCACCTGAACAAGGGTTTAAGAAATCCTGTCATATTCACATGTATGTCTAGGGCAGTGGTGCTGGGGCCCATGGCACAAGTATTGCTTTTCTTTTATCACAAACGATGTTAATGTTTAAGTTGTTTTTTCTAAACTCAGACCTCAGTATTCAGGTTAATGGCAGTGCTGGCATTTGTGATAAGTGAGTAGGCTCCGGCTTGCTCTTCAGCTCTCATCTCTGAAAGCTCCTCCACTGCCGCTCTAGGAGGGTTAGAGATCTTGTTTATCCACAAAAGCATGTGATTCCAAAGCTGTCACCAAACCTTAGAGAATGACCTTTTTGCTTGGCGGCTTTGTGGAAGAATAGAGCTTTCCAGACCTCATAAAAAGAGGCAAAATAACATTATTAACTAAATGTTTAAACACTTCAAACACACCAAATAATCCAACTCTTTCTAGTGCTACAAGTTTTGTTTCAATGTGTTTCTGAGTCAGGACCACATTAAGGTCTCCACACTGGTGCTGGGATGGAGCACACAGGAAGCGCTTGCTGACCGAGTGCGTGAGCAAGGGGTGGGAGGTTGAGCTGTTGTCTTTAGACTCCAGCCCTCTTTGACGGTACTGGTCCCACCCTCAGATGCCCCCTCCTCCTCAAACTGCAGAGACCAGGAGCAGACCTTGACCCCGTCTCAGCTTGCTGGGTTACCTTGAACAAGGTACCCTGATAAGCCCAAGTCTTCCGCCACTAAACGAAGGTGCTCACGGTCCTTCTGACATAGAGCCATCGTGGGGATGGGCACAGTAAGGCTCCTCATCTAAATGTCATCCTTAGATAAGACTGTTCCCAAGCAGAAAAGGACCCCTTTACTCATGGCCTACACCCAAGGTGAAGTAGGCTTTGGATTTCTTTGATATTACAGAGGCCATTCAATCATATCGAGTAAGTTATCTTAATCTAAGCCTCTCCTAAGCTGTTGATGAGTTTGACTGTTTCACAACATTCACTCTTATCAGATCCTTATGCTGATAAGCCATTGCTAGGTCTACATACTAATCCATGCTGTAAGTTTATTCTATATGTGATATATAACATTTTTTCCCTTTAAAATGTTTCTTCAAGATAAATTCCCAGCAGATCCAGCGGCAAAGGGTGTGACCTTTTGGTGACTAGGTAGGTGCTGGGGGTGTTCCCAGCTATTAACTGGTGGCATTTCTATCATGCCTGTCCTTGGAAGGAGGTAGCTGGGGACACACTGGAGCTGTCTTCCGTGTAGCACTTCTCCCGAGAGGCAGGAGGGGTATTCACACCTATCGTAAGGCACGTGTAGTCTTACAATTAAGAGGCAGGTGGTATGCGGTAACTTAGAAGACCCGTGAAGACTGGTTTCTTCGGAGCAGGGTTTTCTTGTCATTATTCTCCTTGCCCTCAGCCCTTCTGGGGCCCCCTGCTTGTGTGTGAGGAGCCTGACTCCCCTCGTCTGAGTTGGACACTTCGAGGTTCTATCTTGCTGTTTGGCGCAGGGAAGTGATTTTGGTTTGTCTGCAGGCAGACCGAGTGAGGGGTGATTTGCTTGGCACCCCGCAGCTTCTGTTTTGGCCTCGGGATGTTACACATCTTTCCTGGAAGGCAAGGGAGCTCACCTGGGTCCGGAAGCCTGGAGACCACTCGCGGCCTGTGTGTGGAAGGTGCCTGGGATGGCCTGGGGGCCTGGTCCCGCCAGGCAGGCAGGCCGGCCCTCCTTCATCCTCATCCACACACAGGCTGTGCACAGGACGCAGCTGCCGCTTCTTCATTATAGAAACCAACACCGCAGCCTCTCTTTTCAGAGGCAGACTCTACGGGCTGTTTCATAAGTAATGTTTCTAAACTTCACAGAGGCAAGCTCTGTCCTTTCAGCTGTTTTAATACGTCCACAAAAGTAATCCCTTTAAAAATAAGTTATAGCTTCCTTTCTTTTTCATTTTATATGCATTTTGAGATGTAATTTTCCAATATATCATCCAAATTCAGGAGATCAACCCAAAATAATAAGCCATTTAACGGGCTTATTTATTTGTGATTTTGTGAAATACATTACAACTTTTAAAATTTTCCTGTAAATAATGAACCAAATAATACAATATAAAGGGGTTAAAAGTGACCTGCAAGTATTATTATTTTCTTTAAGTAGTAGATGCTTCTTAAATAACTATTTTATTACCTCAAGCTCAAATTTCCAAACTGTCTTTTAAACATAGATGTTTTCTGGCCATATCACTTAAAAGTTACTTGTTCTCTTTAAGAAGTCTCACGTGGAGCTCTCATCGTTTTCCACTTTATGATCAAATTTGTGGAGAAATCACAGAATAGCTGCTCGCTATCCACTGGCCTGGCAGGTTCAGTGCACTTAGCCTGTGACCTTTACTACTTCTTCAGAAAACTGTTCAGCAATACTCTCAGAACCTCCTAATTAACTTCACATATGAATTATATCCGTGTATTTTAGAATGGATGTAAGCGACTATTTTCCCGTTACACGAAATATGTTCTGCTTTGTATCCATCACCCATTTTGCTGTTTTGTGAAAGGGTACTTTCGTCAAGGAGAGAGTTCAGCCAGTGGAAAGCCACCTTAGAGTTGTGAAATCAAACTAAGCTCAGTGCAGAGTGACTGCTGTGTATGCTGTGCTCGCTCTGATGACACACGTGGGTCTGCACATGCAGACGGGGGTTTGCACAGAGCCCCATGCATCCAGAATTTGTGGTATCTGAACATGGGTTCCAGGGTGCTGCTTATCCAGGTTTTGTAGCAAATAAATAAGTGTCCATCTGCTAATTATGCTGAATCATGTAACATGACATTTTATTAAGACAAGTTGGAGTGCTTTTAATTAGTTTGATAATTATGTTGCATTATACAATATTTAAAAACATACAACTTGGCAAGTGAATGCCTCCTAGAACATAATTGCTTGGAAAATAGTAATACTGTTTATCTCCAAATGAATCCCTCATATGGCCTCATCTGTAAAACTCGGCCACCTAAGAAACATTAACAGTTGCCTTCTGCTCAAAGATCTCAGAGAGCTGGCTGCATGCCCCTTAACTGGCCTGGAAAAATGCATCCAAAAGCACTTAATAATCATTTACTGTTCAAAAAGCCCAACTCCAAACTGAAAGGAGTCAAACTTTTGTTAGTGAAGAAAGCAATTAATTTTGGTAGGTAATAAACAAAATTAATTCACATGAAAATCCCCTAAGTGATTTTTAGAAGCTGTTCTTTACTGAATTATCCAGTATTAGGTAATTTGCACGCTTCCTGCGTCTCAGGAAATCTGAGCAGACTTAGGAAATGAAAAAAGCAGTCAGTAGCATTTTTATCACAAGCCGATGTGAAGTGCCCGTGTCAGCCTGGCATGAGGACAGGATTGCGGAGGCCCGAGGGCTCCAAGTGTAGACTCGCCTGGTGTCCGGGCAGGAAGGTTGCCACAGTGGCTTGACTGCTTATTCCTGTGGCCTTGGGCTGGCATCTGGGAGCCTGGCTTGGGGAGTCCCCAGCCTGCAGTGATGGGGGAGCTTCCTGTGCTGTGCTGCTTCTGCCGCCCAGGGGCTCACACCGAGCGCGAGCGCTTCCTCCCGAGAATCAGGGAGCTGGGGACTCATCAGGCAGGGCTGTGTGTGTGAGCAGCACCCAGTAGATCTCTGAGTGCTGCGTCTCTGACAAGCTTCCCTGGCCCACGGTGTTTCAGAGGTGCTGTTCTCCTAGTCCCTTGGGTGGTTAAACAGCAGAAGCCATGTTCTAACAGTCCCGGACGCTGGAAGTCAAGGCCAGGGTGCGGGAGGCCAGTTCCTGTGAGTCCAGCACACTGGCTTCTGCTGTGGCCTCACAGGGCATCACAGGAGCCACAGCGGCCCCATCTCTGCTTCTGAGGATGCCGGTCTCGTTCCCGAGGCCGCACCTTCGGAACAGTTCACCTCCTAATGCCACAAGCCTGGGGAACAGGGTTCCCTCAGACCAGCTCTTTGCTGGGGACTGAGGGCCTCGTCCCTGGTGACAAAGGCTTGGGGACCTGTGCCTGGCCCCCCGGGCTCCTCCCTGAGCTTTTCCTTTGCCATAGGAAGTGTACCTGTGAGTGCAGCTGTGTGCGGGCCCCTGCGGACCTGGGCCAAATCTGAAACTTAGGGCCATGTTGGGGCCCCCACAGTACTTCCTGGGGTCCCAGTGGTAATGACATTTAGGACACCCTAAGCTGGCCATCTTCAAAGACTGAGGTTGGGACCCTAGGGCCGCGTGTGTGCTCTGAGCACAGCCCAGAGCCAGCAAGCAGCCTTGGCCAAGGGCCCAGGCCCAGGCCCAGGCCAAGGAGACCACACCAGCCGAGAGCACGCGGCCCTGTCCAGAGTGTGCCCGGCCCCTGCCCTACACCCGCAAAGCGCACAGCCCTGCGGGAACTGTGGCATCGTGGCTGTAAAGACGACAGGAAGTCGGGTCTGTGGCCCGGGCCCCCGCTGCTCCCACCCTCTCCTAAACAAGGTTGGCTCTTCCTGGGCGCTGCTCACCTCGTCCCCTTCCGCCCTCCAGGCATCATCATCATGATGTCCCTGTGCGACGAGGTGCACGTGTACGAGTACATCCCGTCCGTGCGGCAGACGGAGCTCTGCCACTACCACGAGCTGTACTACGACGCAGCCTGCACGCTGGGCGCCTACCACCCTCTGCTCTTCGAGAAGCTCCTGGTGCAGCGCCTCAACGTGGGCTCACAGGCCGAGCTGCACCGCAAGGGCAAGGTGGTGCTGCCCGGCTTCCGGGCGGCTCAGTGCCCCGAGCCCAGCTCCCGAGACGCACGGTCTTAGCAAGGCACCTCGGCAACCCACGTGCAGTAAGGCACTTCCTACTGCCGCCCCCGGAGTCCCAGAGAATACTTGAAGCTAGATCCTGGACAGTGTCGTGTGGCATCTTGAGCTGTAATGTAGGCGGCCATGAGAATTCTTCTCTCCCAAGCCATTGAAGGTTTTTTAGTACTTTGAGTATAGAAATGGAATTTTAAATAAAACATTCAAACAGAAGCAAGCAAAAAACAGAAAACCACAGGTCCAGTACCTCAAAAGTGCTGGCATGCTTAGGTCAGGGCCACCTTTGTCGGGGTGGCTGGGGCTACGTGCTTCACTGATGCTGGTGACCCAAGGGCTTCTGCCTGGAAACATCCCCACAGAGGACAGTCATCTTAGAGACCCTCAGTTCTCTGGGGAATGTGCCTTGTCAAGCAGATGCATTGGACAGCAGAAATCTCCGGATGGGTTAGGCCGACGAGTTCCCAGCCTCGCATCCCATCTCTGCTTCCCCTGCTGGCCCAGCGCTTTGCTCCCTGGATCAGGACCAAGTTCCTGGCCTCTTCTGGGCGGCCTTCCTGCAGGATTTTACCAGCTGCTGCGAGCCTGACAGCTGATTCTTCCCACTAAGTGTTTCAGAATCCAGTCCTGCTTTTCACAGGTGTGTTTTCTGTCAGCAGCATGACAAAGCCATAAAATTAAATAAAAACGTGTGATAGCATTGCTCTTTAACCAGGAAGATCCATGCCTGTTCAGGTGGAGAGGCAGGCAGGGTGACACTCATACCAGCCTGGTAGCGATACTGAGGTTTATAACCTCAAATTCTGCTACTGCATCAGCAATTTATGGTGGTGCAACAGAAACATTTTAAATATCTTAATTAAACATGTTGTTTTCAAACCAGAACATTTCTCAGTGGCACAGTTCAGACTTAGAGCAGTGAGGAGAGCAGTCAGTTAGAGGCAGTCTCCCTTGTAAGGCGTGTGACTGGCGGGAGAGGCTACTGTAAAGGCCGTCTTGTTTCTGGACTGGTTTGTTGCAGTGCCCTCGGGGCGGAGGCCTTCCTTGAGCAAGGACAGTTTCCTGAGACCCCAGCTTCTCCTTGGTTATTCTCCTCCGCACTCACAGGTGCCCCCGCTCCCCCACAGAAGTGGGAGCAACTGGAAAGTCTCCTTCTGTTTATCGATATTACCTAATAAAGGTCCCCCAAGGAGTGTCCTTGCAGAGTCAGTGAGCGGGGTGGATGGTTTTCTCTTATGTGTTAAATTGTCTGAGCAGATGCCACCCCGCCCTGCTTCTCCCTGATTTCCTGAAAGAGCTGGGCTCCATCCTCACTGGCATGGCAGAAACTTCCCAGCTCTGGAAGGAGGCGGCCAGGAGGGGCTCACGGGATGCGCTGTCCTCGAAGCCAGGGATCCTTCCAGGTCTTCCATGCTCTGCCATGTTAAATACCCACGGTGTCTTCCAAGTGGACGCGCCGTCAGGCCTCCTCGAATCTGGCACAGCCCCCTTTGGCCGATGAGAATTGGGTTAGCAAATGATTGACTGGGGTCGGTGTGGTTGTTCAAATTCAAAGGCTCCAAAAGAGATTTTTAAATAGCATTGTGTCATAGAGCCTGCACTCACAAAGGAGTGCTTTCAGCTTCACAGTTACAAGAAAGACTGATGAGCATAAAGCAAATTTGATTAAAATCTGTAAATTCTTCTCGGCCTTAAAGAGTGCCGGGAGTCGAGTCGGTGGGACATAGCAGGGTGCGGCGCACAGGTCCGCACAGCCCTGGATGCGCGGTCTGCGGTGGGGAAGTTCAAGGCGCTCGGCCTCACAGACGCCTCTGCTGTGCGTCAGTCGCTGTGCGCGCCTCCCTGTGCTCCCTGGTCCCGAGGGGCTGCGTTTGGGCAGACGTTGGTTGACTTCTGTGTGCACAGCGCTGAGCTCCAGCAGACACGCGGCCTTCCGAGGAGTGGTCAGCAGTGAGGGACCCAGCTCCTCCACACCTCTGCTTCTCCGGGACACGCTGTCCAGTGGGGAGAGGTGCTGAGGACACCCTCGCCTCCCTTGTGAGGGCCTCGGGCCGCTCTGCACCCCAGCACCGGCCGGCATCCCGTTCCCCTGTGGTGCAAGGTCATTGGAGACGTTGTCTCTGTCTTGGTGGAGGTGGACCAAAGGAACCACCTGCGCTTCAGCTGACCCATCAGGTTCTCCCACTTGTCCCTTTGGGGTGGGAGACCACGGCCAGGGCCAGCCTGGCGTCTGAGGGATTAAGTGGGATCCGTCTTACATGGCGGAGAGTGTCACAAGCCCCAGTGAATGATCAGAGTCCTCCAGGTCCTCAGCACTGGACAGTGCAGGCTGAGGGTGCTGGTCCTCTTCTGCTTAGGGATGACAGACAAAGGACATGGAGTGGCTGGGGGCTGGGGGCTGGGGGCTGGGGGCAGACACCCTGCGCCCTGGGTTGTTTCCGTTCTGACCTTCTGATGGTGCGGACTCACCCTGTGCTACACAGCGGGCGCAGTGAGCTCCTTTTGGAAACTAACGACTTGGTAGCGCACACCTGAGGTTCAGCTTGGCTTTAATACTCTGGATGTTTCCATTGTGAAATTATTCTGCACGATTCAGTCACCTGGGCATTATTTAAATACTTGGTAAGTGAAAGGGATTCCTCTGATAGCTCAAGGAAATACTGTAAATTCTGATTCTTGTTTTATTAAGTGATTGGAATCTTTTAGTAAGAGGAAAATAATCCAGTCTATTCTGTACAAGTTTAGGTTACTGAAATTTGAAGAATTCAAGACATTGATATAGTAAGATTCTTACTCTTAGTATAAAAGTGTGCATGTAGATATAGTTATATAATTGTATATATACGTATCTACACACATGGTTGGTTTTATATCGTCTTTTTCATTAACTTTTATGATGTAACCTTTACAGTAAAATTTTTAAATTATGCAAACACTAATTTTTTAAGAGAAAGAAACAAATGTTACACATCCTTCTATTAAAAATGTGGCTTTGCACTCCCTCCATACACATTCTACCCTTAACTATGGTAAACGAAAAGCCTAACAGAAATATTTTAAAGGCCCTATGAAGGTAGGATCACTACCTAACATTGGATCTTCATAGAACCCTGATTGTAACTCTGAACTCCAGTTTATCACTAGCTCGTGGCTTTTATAAGATTGGGGGAAGAAACATTTATTGGTTCTGTGGAAAATAGCCTAATTGCGTAAATGCGTTGGTGTGATAAAGTCTAGCATTTATAACATGCATCCTGTTTTGCTCTGGATAAAATACTTACAAAATCCTTCCAGTGGAAACCAGTGAACTTTTGTAACAGCTTTAGGAATTTTTTTGTATGATAATTTTTAAACTGAAATGTGTACCCTTCCATTTAATTAAGGCTTAAGGTTTTCCAGAAGTTGCATTTTAGAAGTGTTTGTACACATTTTAACACTTTGGTATTTTCTATTTTGGTTTTGTATATTTTTATGTGTACACAGTGTACAGGCTTTTCTTGTAAATAAACATGTTTTCATTTGTGTAGAGGTTTTGGCTTTAATTTGTAGACGTTAACACATGCAGAGAAGTAAGTAGCAAAGAAACAGGCCGTTAGTAATGAGCGTGGAGCCGCCATCTAATTGGGCACCTGAGCGGCGAAGGTAAGGACCGCTTCCTTCAGACCCTCGCTGCCAGCAGCGTCACAGCTGGGCTGGAACCAGAGGAGGCCGCCGGGATCTTCTTCCCTCATTCACTGTCACATGTGACAAAGCGGAAGTGGCAGGATGGAAAGGTAACGTGAGGACACAGCCACACCCCACACTGTGCTCCGCTGAGCCGGACCCTAAGTGGTCTCCGAGTCTGATGAGGTGGCTGAGCAGGTAGGGAAAGGAAAGGGAGGCCACCTTGAAAAGAGCGCAGAACACCTGCCAGGGCTCTCTTTATCCTTTGCCACTAATTCAGAAACCAATCTACACTCAGCACCCAGGGAATCCAGGAAATGGAGGTGCAGGAATCCTGGGGTGGATTCGCAGGGTGGGTCCCTGCTGTCCTGGCCCCTCAGGCCTAGTGCAGGGCCTGGCTGGCTGTGGCGAGGCTGCTTCTGTCAGAAAATCTGATGAGAGCACAGCAGGCTCATCCCTTCCCCGCTATGCCTGTGCTCCTGCATCCAGGGCTGAGTGGGATAATGAGGCAGAGCTCTTGATGCTGGCCAAAAAGTGCCTACAGTCTGCCCTTTATGGGGAGGTTTGCTGGCTGCCGTCCTGAATGCACTGGGCTGACACAGAATCCAGAATCGCCCTGGGAGGTAGGGATTCTGTGAGCCCCAGGAGGGGTGGGAAACCCAGAGGGGGCATCTAGTGGCACTGACAGCTGAGGAGCTGTGGCCAGGGTGTGCCACAAGCTCCGCTAGGAACCCTGTGCGCATGTCCCCGTTCTGTGTGAGAGAATTACTGCTTTACTTCCCATCATGGAGCTCCACTTCTCCCCGAACCCCCTTCCCAGCACATGGTCAAAGCCATCATGCCATGTGCTCACATTGAGAGCACACGGGTTAAACCAGGAAAGACGCAGTGGAGGTCAGCGTGGCCTGCACAAGGTGGACACACCAACCCGTGCGATGTTCCGTGCTTTGGAGGACGTCATTCTAAGTGAAATAAGCCGGGTACAGAAAGACAAATCCTGCACCCTTTCACTCCTCTGTGGAACTCAAAATAGTTGAGCTCAGAAATGGAGAGCGGATGGGGTCTCTAGAGGCTGCAGAGGGTGGGCATGGGGCACCGAGCACGGTTATGTAAGAAGGGCAAGATCCAGTGTCTGCAGCATCACAGGGACAGATCCCAAAATAGCTAAAGGAGAGGAGACTGAAGGATCCCAAGAGGAAGAGGCCGCACTAATGACCTGGGTCGGTCATGCAGAGGACCTTATGCTGGCCACAGGGGAGCTGATCTGTGGGGACCCCAGGGGCGAAAGAGAAGGACCTTCCTGAGCCACGAGCTGTCTGGTCAGGAGAAGGCAGACTGTCGTCCTAAAGGACCGTGCTCCCAGGAAGCTGACTTAGAAGCAGGTGCCAAGGGTGGCCTTCTCGAAGATACAGTGCGTGATTAGATGAGCACATCTGATCTCAGTCGCCTCAGCAAAGGTGTTTTCAGTTCTGCAACCTGAAGGAAAATATTTTGTCCTATGTTAGGATTTCCCCAGGCTGTTCTTGTTACCAACTAGCTTGCTGGTGGGCAGTTCCTCACAAATTACACAGGCCAGGCTAGAGGAACAGCTGCCCAGAGAGGAAAGACTGGGGCCAGGTGAGCCCCAACATGAGGTCAGCCTCACTAAGGGACGGAGCTGGTCAATGCTCAGAATTACTGGTCATTACAGGCAGAATGCACGGGCTGAATTTTCACCCTGCACCCCAGAAATATGCACAGGTGTATGTGTCAATGTTTTAGAAAAAGAAGCTCTTTACAAAGAAAAAAGTCCCAGTACTGGGTGTGCTTTAGTGATAGAGCAGTTGCCTGGCACATACAACCCTGGGGTCGATCCCCAGTACTGCAAAAAACCAGTAAAATAGCTAAAAACCAACATGTTCACCATATCCCTCCCAGTCTAAGGCATCATAAGATAAAAGAGGCTCCTTCGCACCCCATGATGAGGAAAACGCTGTGACTGCACACTACCCACGCCTCGCGGCTCAAGTGTGCAGGCGGGACAGTCACTGGGAGCCACATGAGGACCTGCACAGCTGGGGTGTGACCGGCCCTCAGTGAGATGGGAAGTCGGGAGCACACACTGGACCTCCAGAACAGTGGACCCAATCTCTCTCAACAACATTTTGAGTGGATATTTAAATATACTTGTTTAAACTGAAATATTCATTTTGCCAACTTGTTATGCTTTCTGACACCCTTGCTAAAAGATTTAAATTAACTCTGACCCATGGAAAGAATCTGGATTCCTACCTATGGGTCTGCAGCCAAATGACCTTTACAAAGGTGCCCTGGGGAGAGATGGGCCATCAATTAATGGCTCTGGGAAAACTGAATCCACATGTGGAAGAACAAAGCAACTCACGGAGATGAAAGACTAGAATATGAGACCTGAAATGACGGGTCTGCTAGAAGAAGACAGGGGAAACACTTGAGAACATTGCACTAGGCACAGACTCTGGCTAAATCCCCAAGTCACAGCAAACAAACGAAACGCAGCCCATTAGGACTGCACGAAACTGAAGACCTTTGGCAGAGCAATAGAAACAGTCAATAGAGTGAAGAAACAACCCATGGAATGGGAGAGAACATTTGCAAATTTACACCCTTCAAGCGGTAAATATTGAGAACATGTAAGTAACTCAAGCAACGCAGTGGCAAAATCACCACCGCCACCACCATCCGCTTCACCCAGTTTTTAAACTAGGCAGCAGACCTAAAGAGACATTTCTCAGATAAATGTATACATGGCCAGCAAGTACATGAAATGCATCACCAATCATCAAGTGCAAATAAAAACTACGGTGAGCTGTCACCCTCACTCTGCAGGAGTAGCTACTAGCAAGCAACAAAATAACGTGCTTGGCAAAGAGGTGCCTAAAAGGAAGCCCACACACTGTTGGTGGGGATGTGATTTACTACAGCCATTGAGCAAGAGAGTGGGGAGCTTTCTCACAAAATTAAAACAACAGTTTTACTGACAGTATATATAGAAAACTATGGAGAGTGTTACGTAGAAAGAGGTAATAACATTACTATGTCAGACAGACAGCTACACTTGAACTTTTTGTGGATGGGTGTGTGGTACTGGGAATCGAACCTTCACATTCTGCCACTGAGCTACATCCCTAGCTGTTTTGATTTATTTTGAGACAGGGTGTCACTTAGTTCCCCAGCTAGGAATTGAACTTGCAATCCTCCTGCCTCAGCCTCCCAAAGTGCTAGATTACAGGTGTGCACCACTGTGCCCAGTGTGCCCTCGTAGTGCTATTCACAGTATTGAAAAAATGTGAACGACCTAAATGTCCATCAACAAATGAATGAGCAAAAACTGTGGTGCACATAGCCCCTTCGGCCATGAAGAGTGAAGTCCTGCCACTTGCAACGACCTGGAAGGAGGAAGTACACACTGTTTCTGGATATAAGCCAGGCACAGAAGACAAACGCCTCGTAAACTTATTCACATGTAGAATCTAAAAACGTTAATGCCATGGAAACTGAGAATGGAATGGTAGTTACCAAAGGCTGAGAGAACGAGATGGGGAAAAAGTGCTCAACGGATGTTAAACTTTAGAAAGAAGAAATAAATTCTGGTGCCCTTTCGCACAGCAGAGTGACTGAATAACAGTAATGTACTGGATCTCTTGAAAAACCAGAAGAAAGGATTTCAAACATTTCACCAGGAAGAAATGATGTCTGAGGAGACAGACGTGCTTCCTCTGATTTAAACATTACACAACATAACATGTATTGAAATATCATGTCACATTCCAAAAATATGGACAAATTTTATATATCAGTTAAAAGTAAAACTAAGTCTGTGCTTACATTATTGTCTTGGTTACTTTCCTCTCGCTGCTGGGACAAAATACCTGATGCCCAAAATTTAGGAAGGAAAGGTTTATTTCGCTTCCAGTTTGTGGAGGTTTCATTCCATACTTGGCAGGCTACAAGGCAGAGTGGCACATGGCAGAAGGCTACAGCTCATGGCGGCAGAACACAGCAAAAGCAACAAGCACAAAAGGGAGGAATGGCCTCAAGCAGACTCTTCCTCTCCCTTACATATGCAAACTATCCCACTCCAGGGTGGGTGTAGCGCTCACACCCATAATCAATCAAACTCTAAAAGCCTGTCCCATGGCCGCATGAGGCTTTGGGGAAACACCCACACACAAACCATAACAATTATATAAACTATAGTAACTTAGAACTTATTTTATATTTATTTGAAAAGATTCAGACTTATTTAGACATACTTTCATTACTTATTATCACCCTGGGACATACAGAAAAGCAGAATATAGGTGAAACGATTATTTAGATTATTCTTAAAATGCAGTCATTCACTTCAGAAGCACTTTTTGAACAAGTCATTCATTTCTCTGATTTTTCCACCCCTCTGTCCTGTGCACCATGGGAAGTGGTAGCCGTGCCACACAGAAAGAGCCCTGGCCAGTGTCTCCTAAACTGTAGAGACTGACAGAATCCTCAGCACTGCGAACTGGAAAAGGGTGACTACAAGATGCATTTCAATTTCAGAGACATTAACATGGGGAAATAAATGAATCTTGGTGCTGATGAAAATGAGCATTTTGAATCTAATATGGGTGTAGTCCCAATTCTCCCCTGAGTTTTGTTTAATTCTGGGATGCAGAAGCACTCCTCATATGGCAAAAGAAAGACTTAAAAACATCCAGTCCCTCATAAAAGCAAGAACGCTGGCAAGAATTTTTCAAGCCAAGCTTTTCAGACCTTTGGAATTTAAGGATTGCAATAATCTGATTCCAGAAAAGTGACCAACATTCTGTGTGAGGGTGTGGAACGTGGGGGCACTGACCAGGCCCTGTCCTCCTGCCTTTCTCCACAGTTCCACAAGCGTCTTGAACACCAACCACATCACCACCATGCAAGCTTCGAGTCCTGCGGCCACTGGAGAGGTCAGACAGCTTTGAAGCTCCCAAAGAGCCCAGACAACTGCCCCCAAATTTCTTATGCTCACTGAAAAGTCTCCCTCAACGTGAGTGTACCTATTTTACCCGATTCAGAGCTCTCTGTGGGCTAACAACTCTATCCCTTGGGTATTTGTTGGAGACAGTCAGCGGCAATTGTTTGACATCACAGCTATGAGACGGTGATGTTCCTTGGTGTTTGCAAGAGGCAGAGTACAACAGTTACAAGGAAAACTGGGAAGTGTCCCCACTGGGCTTTGCAGACCTTTCCTCCTTTCCTGTGCATCAGGAAGACCGTGCCTGTGTGCCTGATCTGAGAGGAGGCTGATCCCATATCTGGCTGACCAAGAGCCAAATGCTGAAGCCATGTTCTGCACACAGCCCCCCTTTCTCTGCCCTTGGAGGAGAGCAATGAGTCAAACAAACCCCTTTGTCTACCTAACACTGTGCACAAAAATTAACTCAAAGTAGATTATAGACTCAAAGTAACAGTTAAAATGATAAAGTTCTTAGAAGAAAATCTTCTTGATTTGGGGTTGGGCAGTGTTTTTCCAGCTATAACACCTAAGCACAAGTGATAAGAAAAGAATAGATAAACTGGACATCATAGAAATCAAAAAAACCTTTTCTGGTTGAAGGATATCACCAAAGAAGTGAAATGAGAAACCACATATTAGGAGGAAATACTTGCAAATCATAGCTCTGATACAGGTAAAGAATTCTTATAGCTCAATAGTAAACAGCCAAGAAAATTTAAAATGAAAGGAATTCAAATAGATACTTCTACAAAGAAGGTAGAAAACTAGACCTTAGGCACATGAAAATAATGTCAACATCACTTAGGGAACTGCAATGGGATACCGCCTTGTGCTCTTGAGGATGGCAGAATCAAAACTCAGATTTAACAGGTGCAGATGAGGGTGGGGGAAACTGGAGCATCTTGCATTGCTAATGGGGAGGTAGGACACTGCAGATGCTTAGAAAAGCAATCAGCAGTCCCTCGATAAAAATCAGAGATTCAGTTACCTTGTGACTCAGAAATCCCATCCAAGGTGTATGCCTATGGTAGGCAGAATGGTACCCTCCATAGACAACTGCATCTTGATCCCTAGAAACCATGACTGTGTCATGTCACATGGCAAAGGAGAACCACAACTGCAGATGGAATTAAGGTTACTAATGAAATGACCTTCAAACACTGAGATTTTTCTAGATTGAGTTTCAGTGAGTGACTCAGTGACTCACAGTGGTCTCTAGAGAGACGCAGGAGTAGGAGAACCTCTGGCCAGCAGCGTGCAAAGGTCTCTGGCTGTGTTGCTGGCTTGCTGAGGGGAGGAGAGAGCCAGGAGTCAAAGGATATGTGCGGGAAACTTCTAGAAGGCAGAGAGTGCAGGGAGATAAGCACACCTAGAGCCTCCTACTGAAAATGCAGCTGTGTCACACCTGGACTTTAGCCGGTGAGATCCATGTTTGCACTTCTGAACTGCAGACCTTAAGAAAATTAAAATTTTATTGTTTTAAACTACTGTGGTAACTTGTGATAGGATTCATAGGCAAGGAATGCAACATCAGAGATATTTATTACATATATCTGCATAGTTATCCATACCAGCCTTATTCATAATAGCAGAAAAGCAGAAATAACCCAAACATCCACGCTGATAAACTGATAAGGAAAATGTAATGGATCCACGCCACAGAACTGTTTTCCATTAAAAGGAATGACTTACTGACGAATACTACAGCATGGGTGAACTTGATGACGTTATGGGAGGTTAGAAGCATTGCATGTTTGCATTTATATGAAATGTCCAGAATAGGTGAATCCGTAGGCAGAAAGCAGATACCTGATTGCAAGGGGACGGGA
This sequence comes from Chinchilla lanigera, assembly GCF_000276665.1. Classification (NCBI taxonomy): domain Eukaryota; kingdom Metazoa; phylum Chordata; class Mammalia; order Rodentia; family Chinchillidae; genus Chinchilla; species Chinchilla lanigera. The sequence goes on along the minus strand of NW_004955470.1, from coordinate 10,929,101 downwards.
AGTGGATGGGAGGAGAGCATCTGTTGATGGGTTGCAGTTTCTACTTGGGTAATGGAAAGTCCTGTAATTAGGTAAAGGTCATGGTTGCACGAACTTGGGAATATCCTCCAAAGCACATTTTGCAGCCGAATTCTGTGGTATGTGGATTTTATCTTAATAAGTGTTAAACATTTATATTCGATTTTACTTATAAAATTACAGCCAGTTATACTGAAAAATAGAACGAATATTTTATTTAAGTAAAAATTCTAGATTACAGGAAGGAGTAGCACCTCATGGTAGATTTTGGGCACCAGGAGGAAGTCCAGTCTTGGCCACTGTCGGTCCATGCTGAGAGGTCCTCCATCCTGTCTGCAGCCTGACCGTAGGTTTCTTTAATCCTGACCACCATCCATCCACGCTAAGATGTCCTCAGCGCCACCCCAGCCGATTGTCAGTCAGTCTGTCCTGATGCTGTCTGTCCCAACGGTAGGCCCCTGGAAGCTCAGCTGCTGCCCCTCTCCCCACGGCCCCGGGCCTTGGAAACATTGGTCTCCCATGTGGTTTCTTCCCCCTGCAGGCTCCCAGCTGGGGCTGGCAGGGGCAGAGGGACCTCAGCAGAGTCCGCTCCACGCTGGGGCCGGTGCCGCTGCATACCCACTGCCATCCTCGTTTCCTAGGACAAGCAAGTCCCATGGTTCCTCTTTGCCCACCTTGGAAGCCTTTCCCACCAGCCTTGGGGTTAGTGTACAATGCAAGGAGCAGACAGTGCTCCCTGCTGGGGGCTCCCGGGTCTAACTCTCTTGATTTCCTCCCTACTTTTCTCTCACTCCTGGGGTGGAGAGTCCTTCGCCGTTTATTTTCAAGCTGTTGTCTTAACACTAAACTGTGGTTAATGAAATTCAGAAGCTGCACAACTGGCTCCTTTTCTCTGTTTATTGTAGCGCCGTCCTTCCCTGAGGAGCAGGGGAGCATGCTTTACCCCACACGTGGGAGGGCTGTGGCTGTTAGGACTCAGGAGGAGAAACCTTAAATTCATGTCACCACACACAAACGTGAGTGCTCTGGGCCTTGCGGATCGGCAGCAGTTCACAGCTGGAGACTTCCTGTTCATCCACATCGTGACTTAATGATTCTTCAGCACCTGAAGATTTTATGAACGTTTGAAAAAACGATGCGCTACACTCATCTCATATTCTGGAAACATACTCCTCCTAGAAAAACATCGGTATTTCGTATGTGTCCAAAATAAAATTATAACTGTGGGCATCTCTGAAGCCCAACAGAGCAAATTTCTGAACTAAAAATAATTTATTCCTCAGGCTCACAATTCCTCTTCTTTGTGACTTGCTTATCGGATTTGTCACTTGGCATCGTTAGCAGACAAGCTGCGCTGTGGGCCAAGGGTTTAAGAGGACGACGAGGACCGTGTGCTGTACAGTGAGGAAACTGCCAGTTAGCACAGCTTCCGTGCTGCGAACAGAAAATCACTGCTGTACTAGCGAGGCGGACTCTTGCTGCAACAAGTTCCAGACATCGGGGTTGACTCCTGCTCAGGTTCCGGCTCTGGGCTTTGGCTGACATCTTCCCACATGGGAGACGGGGACTCGGGGCTCCAGAGCCTGCGCCTGCTTTCTCCGAGTGCTGCGGGCTGAGGGCATGGCCTCAGCTTGTGGGCCTCGGGAGACCTCTGTCCACCATCCCCAGCCCATGACCCGCGAGGGCCCCTGCCCAGTGTGAAGATGACTTGTGCAAGCGCAGGCGTTTACTAAGTGCTCCGTTCTGCCCAGAGCCCTGCCATGTGCGTTACGTCTTTAACTTGCAGGGGACGCTCCATTTTGCAGCTTGGCAGGTGAGGAAACTGCGACAAGGGGAAGTGACTAGGGGCAGAGAGCGGGCAGTGGCACAGCTGGGATCCAGCCCCAGCAGCCGCTTTCTGGTCCTTCCTCTCTCTGTTGGGCCACAGCAGTAATACAACCCCGGCAGGTGACACCCAGGCAGAGGCCTGACAGGACAGAGGTGCCACGGGGAGACGGCAGTGCCCACCCAGGGGCCACATTCTATGGGTCAAAGCAAAGTGGGAGAGGTGGAACCTGTGGATGTGAGGGGCAGGGGGACGTGCATGGGAGACTGGGTCAGCTGTGAGCCCTGAGCCACACCTGAGTGTGATCCCCACCTGTTCCCCTCGCGCCAGCCAGCCCTTCCCAAGTCACTGTGTCCCCACAGATTTGCCCAGACTGGAGCCAAGCTGGCCCTCGGTCTCCGGTGCTGTTACCGAATGCCACATTCCGGGTAACTCATAGCAAAGGAAAATTCTTCTCAGTCTTGAGGGCTGGGAAGTCCAGGTGCCAGGATGGGGGCGGCGGTGCTCCCTGCTGCGTCACCCCACGGCCTCACAGGTGAGAACCCCTTTCCCACCAAAGTGGTGCCCTGAGGCCAACCCCTGCCTCCACAGTGGCACCCACCCCTTCCCCTCCTGGCCTTCCACAGCCGCCGTGGGCTCAGCTTCCACCCCAGCACGGGAACGGCAGAGAGGGCCCCGCACAGGACAGAGCCCCGCTCCGCTCCCCTGCACCTCGACCAAAGTCACAGCACCCTCCTCTCCAGAGACGCAGCCATGCGTGGTCTGGGCCAGGCTGGGCGGTCAGAGGCTCGAGGGACGTGGAGGTGTCAGGCGGGGGTGCGGGGAACCTTCAGGTGGGGGGTTCTGGAAGAGGCTGTGAGCTCGGAGTGGAGAGCTGGCTAGCGGTTGCTGAGAGGCCCGTGAGGTCCCTGGCAAGCTGTGCATGGCATTCCGTGTGCTCGCCTGAGCACAGAGCAGCCTCCCCTCCTCCACCTCCAGGGCTGCCTCAAAGGCTCTGCCATCCCAGTGCTGACGCAGGACTCGGGGGGTCACGCCTCACGCCTGAGCAGGTCTGAAGATGGTAGTGGCCCAGCACCAGGAGACACGGGAGGTGCCCGTCCTTGGCCCGTGGGGTGTGGTGTGCACAGAAGGCTGGGGTAAGCAGACAGGCGGCTCCCCTGCAATACTCCCAGGGGACGGAGACTCTGCCAGGGACTGAGGGAAAGGTGGTGACTCGGTGACAGCCCAGCGCTCACTGCCCTCCCCTGAGGCCATGTGGAGAGGAAGAGCCTTCACGGCTGCCCTAAAGCGACACCCCCTTTCTCATGGCCCAGCAGTCAGACCGAGGACAAGGACCCAAGTTGCGCCCTGGCTGAAGGACAGCAGGAGCAGCAATTCCAGCAGTGGTCTCTCCCCCTGTGGTCAGAGGCTATCAGGAGGGATGCGCCCTGATGGAGGATGGGACCCCCAGGGGAGATTCTGGGGCTCTGGGGTCCCCAGCCCCGCAAGCACACTGCACAACAGGTGCCTTCCTCCCTGCGGGGCAGGGCGGTGGCCCAGTCTTCCTCAGAGACCTCAGGGGAGACCCTGGGGCTCTGTGACAGGAGGTAGTACAGCGCTGGCTCCCTGTGGGCCTCAGAGGAGGCTCTGCCCACGTCCAAATAAGTGCAGAGCATTCCTGGTTCTGGCTGCGTGTCCCTGAGGGCTGTGAATGGAAACAGTCTGTATGACCCCGCTGTGCCAAGCTGCTTCCGCAGGTAGGGTCCGGTGCCAAGCTCTGGGCGGGTCCTGGCTGGGGTGGCTCTGCAGCAGATTCGGCTGCAGGCCATGAGGCTCTAGCACAGACCGTGGCTCCCAGTGTCCCAGCACCCCCTGCTCTGGGCCTGCGCAGAGGTCACTCCTGGATGGTCCCTAGAGTTTCGGGGCAAGCACATCCTCTGGGGATCTCCCCTGCGTCCGCCGAGTCAAGGTGGTTGTCCTGTCATCCAAGAAGCACCAAGACGCAGGTGTACACTGAGCCACCGGAGGCAAAGATTGTCCGTCGTCGAGTGGCTCTGCTGCATGGGAAGCTGGGCTCTAGCAAGACAGAAAGGACAGGCGAGTCAGTCACTCCAGCAAGTGGCTCTGCCTCCTGTGTGCGTCTCGCCTGCAGTTTTCTCAGTTTTCTCTCCCTGTGCCTTGTGCCCAGGGGCCGGTGACTGAGCACAGATATCCCAGACACCCGTGTCAGGTGACCCTGCAAGCCGAGCTAGCCATTCACAGAGGAACAGCTGTGACCAGGGCCCCCAGGGGTGACCTCAGGATGGCAACAGGGAGGCCATAGGCTCACTAACTGTACCCAGAGGAAGGAGGCTGGCATCAGGGCCTGCGCTGGTGCAGAGGACATGGGCGAGCGTTGCAAGGTGCCAGGGACTTGCAGGAACCAAGTGAAAGGTCACTAGCACATTGACCTGGGAAGACAGACTCAAATGAGCTTGGCTGGAGGCATGGAGTGTGAGCCATGGGCTCCTGGGAGATTTCCCAGAATGATGACAAAGGCGCTCATGGACAATGGGATAGGGAAACCTGCTCTGCAGGGCTGGGGGCTCCCTCTCCCTCCCCCTCAAGCTTCCCAGTGAATGTGTGAGCCACGTGATCACCCTGGCAGGTCTGACAGTCATCTGCATGGGCAGAGCGCACTGTGCACTAGGGGGAGGGCAGAGAGCAGTGGTGAGCCCTCAGATCTAGCAGACGGTGGGGTACACTGGAACCCGGCTTCAGGGAGGCTGGGAGGGCAGGCAGGCAAGTCTGAGTCATCCTCCTGGGTGTGGGTTTGCACGCCAAGCCTGCAGTGCTGTCTCCTCCCTATACCCCTGGGCACACGATCTGAGACCCCTGAACCACAGTGCGGACAGGCTGGGCAGCGGGGCTGTTCCTGCCCTGGGTGGATGGTGAGGGATGGGCGAGAGTGCCTCACACTACGCAGAACCACGGGCCACCTAAAAGAGGAACCGTGTGGTCTTCAATCTTCCATTTCATATTTTTGAACCGTGACTGACCACAGTTGCAGTTTGAAGCCACAGAGAGGAGACACCCGTTCATCTTCCCGGGCCTCACGAGCATCTGAAGTTCTCACCTGCGGCTGCACCCTCCCTGCCCTGTGGGTGCCCTCATTTTGCCCATAGCTTGAATTCATGGGCCAAGGATCCTGTCACAAACTACCAGCCAGGCCCCGGCTCTCTTTCTGCCTTATTGGTTCTGAGCCTGGTCACATGACTCAGTTGTGCCAATGGAGCTATGTGACCGGGCATTGAGCAGGGGATGGGTGCCTGGCTGGACAATTGGGCGTGATCTGTCTCTCATAGAGACCTGTCAATCATGGCCAGGACACATGCACAGATCGGCTCAGGGACCTGCTTGGCACAGCCCGGGTTTGAAGTCAGGATGGTGTTTGAAGGACGGCAGCTGTAGGCCTTGTGGCCAGCACCTTCTTTCTCTTGCTGAGGCCCCGCTGCGTTTGCAGGGCATGTTTTCTCTTCCCACACTCAGTCCTCAGAGCACTTCTTCTCTCTTCTTCCCACTGTAACCATTAACAAATGTGACTCCACATTCTTCACTTGTCCATTTCCCTGACCAGGACCACGAGAGCCTGGAAGGGACCCTTGGGTCCCCAGGATCGGGTACAACAGTACTGTCCCACATGCACAGTCTTTCCAGCTTCATTTCTTCGGATATTAAAGCCATTCTGCTTTTCAAGGACTGGCTAGAATTTAATATTTTCTCACAGAAAATTATTCTTCTGACACAGAGAAATCTGAACAGTTCACCCAAAGCTGCATTTGGATAAGATCTTCCTCCTTGGAAGTGGATTCCAGGCATCGCTGGAAGTGGCCGCAGGGCTTCCAGGCTGGCAACCACAGCCCACCTGCCTGGTCCCCCAGCCCCAGTGCACGATCTGCCCGGTCCCATGGTAAAACTGAGAGCTCCCTGGACTCACTTAAGTGCGTGGAGGACAAGGAGGTGCTGCTGGGATGTTCACACAAGGTCCGGCCTTGACACTGGCTTGGACAGTGGAGACGGGGGCAGGAAGGCCAAGGGCTAAGTGTGTGCCACAGTGCCCAGGGCTGCAGGAAGCAGCAGGGCTAGCTGGCCCTGGAGTTCCTGACAGTTGGCCCTGGTCACTAAAATCCTCATGGACCCAGCAGCCAAGTTCACACTTTCTTTCCCAGAGAGAGGTCAATGGGTTACGAGACCTTCAAACTCTGCTGGCAAGCAGCTCTGCAGGGGTAGAGGGAAACCGTGCCTGGGTATCCGTGAGGTCCCTTGGGGGACAGAAACCTCCTGGCCCCCCGTCCTCTCTGCATAAAGGAAAACAACAGACAAAACCCCAAGGGCCTAGGAGGTCAAAGCACTCTGGTCCCCGAGCCCACCCCTGGGTGCTGGAATGAGTGTCTTTCCTGATCATGGTGGGGTAGTGCTCCCCAAAGCTTTGGTTCTTCTCCCTGGAGCCACCACTGTGCTTCCCTCAAGACCACCATACACACTTGGGCTCTATTTGCAAGGGGCTTCCCCTGGGAGCTGCTCTGCCCCTTCTGGGTAGACAGATTGTAAGGGGGTTGGGCTGCTGTCCTCACTTGGGAAATACCTAGACCAAGAACCTAGACTAAGTGCCTAGACCAAGAACCTAGACCAAGTGCCTAGACCAAGTGCCTAGACCAAGTGCCTAGACCAAGTGCCTA
>NW_004955470.1:10862982-10922446 GCF_000276665.1 Chinchilla lanigera | reverse complement strand
CCTAGACCAAGTGCCTAGACCAAGTGCCTAGACCAAGAACCTAGACCAAGTGCCTAGACCAAGTGCCTAAACCAAGAACCTAGACCAAGTGCCTAGACCAAGAACCTAGACTAAGGACCTAGACCAAGAACCTAGACCAAGTGCCTAGACCGAGAACCTAGACAAAGTGCCTAGAGCAAGAACCTAGACCAAGGACCTAGACCAAGAACCTAGACAAAGTGCCTAGACCAAGAACCTAGACTAAGGACCTAGACCAAGAACCTAGACCAAGTGCCTAGACCAAGTGCCTAGACCAAGAACCTAGACTAAGGACCTAGACCAAGAACCTAGACCAAGTGCCTAGACCGAGAACCTAGACCAAAAACCTAGACCAACTACCTAGAGCAAGAACCTAGACCAAGTGCCTAGACCAAGTTCTTGGGCTCCTAGAGGGTGTATGGAGACTGGGAATGAGGTGGGACTTTGGTGTCTGCTTGTTGTTACTGAGTAGTGCATTCCAGAATTTTGGAACACTTGGTCAGGTTTCAAGCAAAAATATAAGGGTGTAGAGCACAGGGTCTCAGGAGGCTCAAAACAATCCACTCCAGATTTTTTAAAAAGACTGAAAAAAGCTTTGAGCTTTGGTGATCCCTTATGTCTTCTCAGTTAAATAAAAGTGACCCATCCCCCATGGCAGTGTTAGAGCAAGGATGTAGCCTTCTCTTCCCGAGAACCCAGGTTTTCCAGCTGAGGCAGGTACAGAGTTCAGGGAGAAATATGATGATCACACCCAGAAAGACTTGGGTTCCTGACATGGAGCAGAGTGGAATTATGTATAGATGAGAAGGAGCCTGCAGAGGCTCAGGGAATTACCCTGAAAGGAGGTCTACTGAAGCCACGCTTATGCATCAGATTTTAATTGGTGTAACTAAAACCCTCAGAAGTCAACAACGAGGAGAAAAGGCTCCTTTGGGCTCCTGGTCTGGGAGGTTTCAATCCATGCGTAGCTGGCGCCAGGGTGGGAACATCATGAACGAGAACCCCTGGGTCTGCCTGAGCAAGGGCCTGGCCCTGACCACTGACCCCCGCACTCATAAGACAGGAGAAACTTCTCTCCCCTTCATTCGCCAGCTGGGGGTGAATCCACCTGACAAGACAGATTACCATGAGCAAGGTGAATTAGCACCCTGCATTCTGACTGATGTTACTGTTTGTACCTTCACGAGGACTTCATAAAAAAAAAAAAACAGTGAGCACCCAAAGAGGTTAGAAGCCCAGGGGCTGGTATTCCATTTTAGCCGAGCGTGGCAGATAGTGGAGAAGTGGCCCCAAGGCAAGAGCTTGAGCACTCAGTCAGGGGAAGTGACTGGGAGGTGTCTGGGCGGAGCTAATGGAGGACAAGGGCAGTCTAGTTCGGGGTCTACCCCTGTGATAGCGCTGCTCCCCTCCTCCAAGTACAGGATAAGACTATGATGGATGCCACCTTTACAGACTGAAATCTGTGCCCTGCTTTAGGTATAAAGGGAGGACAGAGACCTGTTCCTGCACTTGCTTGCTGGCTCTCAGAGGCTTCAGCTCAATCCTTAAGCCCATTGGGCGTGTTTTGGGGTAATGTGCTCTGCACGCTTGTGGCACTACTCGGGACATCCTCACAAGAGTGTTGATGCTGTTACAGTGGACCCTTAACTCACGAACTCAGTGTGTTCATGAGGGCTGGTTGTAACTCACTTGTCATTAAGCAAGTGAATGCAACCATTGGCTTTTTCTCTGTCTGGGAGGGTCTTCTCTGTAAATGCTTGTAGCTTTGTCCATTTTTTCAGCATTTCCTTTATTTCAGAATAAATAGTGAAGACTATTTTTCCCATAAGAAATAATGGGAATATACATAATGCATTCCAAACCCCCAAAAGTACCCCTTCACTAACATTCTCATAGTAAAAAGGATTGTACAGTGTGTGTAATTTACCAGAAAAACCAATAATTGTCCTAGTGTATTCACCAAAAAGTTATAAAATGTGCCTAGTTCACCAGAAACAACAATTCCATACTGTACACACCATTCAAGCTGACACCTGTGGCTTGCAGGAAGGGAGGGTGAGAGGGAAGGTGGTTATTGTTTGGAAGGAGAGTCCCCTTCCTTAAGAACACCAGGAATCTAGCTCTCTGGTGTCCTTTCTGTCCTTGGGAGTCTGTAGCCCACTGGGACCTGCTTCTGTCTCATTAGGTCTCAAACTTTTCTTAACTAAAAGCTGGTCGAAGGCTGTCTGTTTCTTTTCTTTAACATGGTTCTTTCTTATGTCACGATATTGTCATTAAGCAAGTGAATGCGACCATTGGCTTTTTCTCTGTCTGGGAGGGTCTTCTCTATAAATGCTTGTAGCTCTGTCCATTTTTTCAGCATTTCCTTTATTTCCGAAGAAGAAATTTGCTGTTCTGATTGTTGATACTTCTCCTCTTCAGGTAGCTCCTCAGCTGCTGTTCTCTGTGGCTCAGCCAGAAGTTGCTGAAGTTCCTCTGTAGATAATTCCTCTGAGTGCTCCTCCCCCAGTTCCTCAGCATCACCACTGCCTACAAGTAAGCCTGTGGACTCTGCTATAGTGACAGTGTCACCGACCATGGGGTCAAATGAAGGTTCAGGGTCCTCTACACTAGCTTCCTTATACGAATCTTTTCTCTGTGAGATTGTCGAAATGGTGGATTTCAACATGCTGCACGTACCAGCGAGATGGGTCACACGAGTGCCACTCTCCTATTTCTCTACAATTTCCTTCTTCTTTTTGATTGACATTGCTTTCTTTACCTTCCCTTCCTCCCTTCCTTCCCTTCTGTTCTAGCTTTTCTGGGGCCATTTTGATAGCTGTAATTGTAGCAATTATATAAAGAACTGACAGAAATCACATCCACAAACACACACCTGTGGGCTCAGACTGATGCTTACCTGTGCTTACATGCACTTTTCTGTCACCCAGAATGTTTGTTTACAACCACACAAAGGACACCAGAGAGCCTTTGGGTCACAACTCAAGACTTCAGAAGCAGGTTAAACCTAAAACTCCAGCTGTAACCCAAGCTGACATATATGAGGCCAGTGGTAACTCCAGAGTCCACTGTATCTGAAAGGGGTGCTGCATCACCTGAAACTCCTTATCTGGGTTACTTTTCTCTCATTGCTGAAACAAAATACCAGACTCCCAAAATGAAGGAAAGAAAGGTTTATTTAGCTTGCAATTTGTGGAGGTTTCAGTCCATAATCAGCTGGCTCCAAGGCAGGTGGCAAGGATGAGGGGCAACAGTTCATGGCAGCAGAAGACCGCAAAAGCAACAAGAGCAGAAGGGGGAGAGCAAGCCTCTTTTCCTCCCTTAGATTATGTGCAGTTTACCCGTCCTTGGGTGGGTGTAGCACTCACACCATTTCTGTGCCCTCCTCTGGTACAGGCTCAGGATGTTTACAAAGTGAGGATGCTGGCCTCCTGCCAAGTGGCTTAGCTAAACTTCTAAACTTCTCAAGTTGACACAATGTATCAATCATTAAAATCCACCCCTTGTCAACTTGGCAACTAGACACTTTTTTTAAACTGGTTCTCAGATACAATTCTTATCATTTCACAACTTGAGCATTATTCCATGGGTTTAACAAGCCTTAAAAATCAGTGTTGTCTATCAACATTATATTACATTAGAACCATAACATTCTGCCTTTGGACCCCCAAAGACTCATGCCCATCCCTTTATGTAAAAGGCATTAGTCCATCCCTAAGAGTTACCAAAGTCCTAGCAGGCTCAGCATTGCTGAAAAGTCCAAGTCCCAAATCTCCTCCAAGATGTAAGAGATGTAAGGCAAACTCTTAGCTGCGAGCCTCTGTACAAATAAAAAGTTAAACACTTCCAACATTCCATGGCACAAGGGAAACATTTTCATTCCAAAAGTTACAAACTGGAGAATACAAAGGATCAGGACTAAAGCAAGTCCAAAATCCAGCAGGGCAGATATTAAGTCCTGTAGGTCTCTGTGGAGTATCCGAGGCAATCTGTGGCAAATTGTGAGCTCCAAAGGGCTTGAGTGGCTCTGCCCCATGGCACTTCTGCTGGCTGTAGCCCCCATGGCTTCTCTCTTGGATCCACTTGCTCCCCTTTGCAGCTTTCCTTAGATTATCAATAATCTTGACTTCTCCGAATTTCTGCAGTCTCCTTGCACCTTTGGCCTCACCCTCACAGCTTCTTCTCACATTACCCTCTCAAGAACACAGTGCCTGGCCTCTTGGGCCTTCTGAAATTGGGATGGAAGCCTTCTTAACCCCACAACTCTTGCATTCTGCATGTGCCAAAAACCAGTGCCATGTGGATGATGCCAATGTCTGCTGCCACCTGGAGCAATTGCCAGGTTTTCCTCTGTCTTAGTTCTAGGGATCAAGTGTCTGGATCAATTGGCACTATGAATCCAATTCTGAAGGACAAATTTTCTGTGCTGCCACCATTCTGGAGCATGGTGCTCTGTGGCTATCTTCTCAAGGCAGAGTCTTTCATCTTTGCAGGTTTGAGGCTACAAAGGGTGGAGACTGCTGCTTCTTGTGATGCCCTCAGGCCATCTTTTGTATTTTTCTGTTCCTTCTCAGCAATCAAGAACTCCTCAGCACTATCTTTATAGTCCATGTCTTTACTGGAGCTTCCTTTCTGGCCAAACTCACAAAATTATAAATCATTCTACTGGGCTCTCTGCTCTTGATTCCCAACATAGATCTGGCTAAAAGCTCCCAACAGCATCCAAGCCACCACCTCAACATCTGACTGCCTTGAAACTGCTTTGGCCAGATTAATTAGTCTGCCACTATTAATCTTGCTCTCAGACAAAGTCTCTGAACATGAGCAAAATGCAAAAAAGCTTTCTGGCAAGCCATAATATACACCATCTGGAGTCCAACAGCCAATGCAGTTCTTCTTTGCAAGGGAAACCTCAAGAGCCTGGTCTTTACCCGTGGGATTTCTATCAGGCTTCTGGTCTTCTGAGCTCTGACCAGAATCTCCCATACAGCACAGCCAAAGGGGTTCCAGGTCTACTCTTTCAGGTGACATCTCTGAACCTTTCCAAACTCTTCCCCCACAAGCCATTCCCAAAGTCTCCTGAACCACATGGTCAGGTATAGTCATAGCAATGAGCACATTCCTCATACCAAATTCTGTCTCAGTTACTTTTCTCTCATTGCTGAGACAAAATACCCAATGCTCAACATTAAGGAAGGAAAGACTTATTTAGCCTGCAGTTTGTAGAGGTTTCAGTTCACAACCAGCTGTCTCCAAAGCACAGTGGCATGGCAGAGGGGCAACAGCTTATGCCAGTGGAGGTCAGCAAAAGCAACAGGAGCAAAAGAGGGAGAAGCAAGCCTCTTTTCCTCCCTTACATTGTAAGCAGGCTACCTGCCCTGGGGTGGGTACGGCACTCACACTATCTCCCTTCCCTCCTCTTGCACAGGCTAAGGATATTAAAAAAGTGAGTGTCAGGTCTTTAGACCAGACTCCCAACCTGACCGGAAGAAAAAAACTCCCCAAGCAGATCTGTTTCTCACACCTGCAGGTGCACAGTATTTAACAGGAAGCTAGCAGCCACCCCAGGAAGCTAGTAACCCAACCTGTAGAGAGCTGATCTCATGAAAAACCATGAGACATGCTGTGCCTGCCAGCATCCCCCTGTACCCAACACTGCCCCATCTGTCAGCCAGCCCCAGACCCCCTACTCAGAGACCTAAAATTTTGCCCCCCTCCCCTCTGCAATGCCCCCCTCCCATACCTAAACTCCTCTATAAAACATGCTCTCACCCCTTGCCTGGGGCTAATGGTTTTTTCACCCTTGGGCCTACCATACCAGGTCTGCAATAAACTCTCATACATTGCTTAAAGTCTGCCTGCCTCGGTGATCTCATCTGTGCCTTGGTTTACCCTAACAGGGAGGACCCTGGCTCCCTGCTGAGGCACTTAGTTAAACCCCGGAGCTTCTCAAGTTGACACAATGTATCAACCATTACACTCCCCTTTGGCTCTACCTGAGAGGGGCCGAAGACTGGTTGAGAGCGTAGGTGATAGTCTGAGGGAAGGGGTGAGTGCAGGGGGAGGAAGGACCATCTGTGATCCCAGAAGAGGCCCCGCCAGCACCTTGATCTTGGCTTCCAGCCCCTTGGCAGTGTGAGAAGAAATTTTGTGCTGTGTAAGCAGCAGTTTAGGGTACTGTGTTTGAGAATCCTGAATGGCCTGGGGCAGCACCTCTGCCCTGACTGTATCTAAAAGGTCTGTGTCCCACAGTCTGTCTTCCACTGGGTGACTCCACCTCAGAGGATCATGGAAAACCTAAGCTCCCTGCAGGTCTGGTGCATGTGTGTGTTTGGAGCTCCAAGGCTTCAGAGCCAATACATGAAAGCTACAAGATGAGTGTTTACTGCCAGCTCTTGAATTCTAAAGGAAGCCTCAAACTAGAATTCCAGCTTCCTTGTTGGTAAAATTCTATCCACATCATCGATGGGAAATTTGCAACAGGAGAAGTCAAGCAGCTTTATTCTGTTCTTCAGGTCCTCCCCACGTCCTTAACCACAGGGACCTGGTTACGTGAGACACTCAAGCTCCACCTGAGAATGGGTCCTGGCTGCATATGTGCATGTGACTAAGAAATGCCAGTTTATAACAATAAGGGAAAGTTTCACAATAACTGAGGAGATTGTATTTGCTGTTTGTGAAATTTGTTCTGATTAAAACCATCAGTCTCAAAATCATTTCTGGTCATTTTAGCATAACCATGCTCTGAACATGATTCTGGAGTAGAATACTGGTTTTCAGCAATCACAAGAAAGAGGGCAGATATCAGAAAAGTGAAAACAATCATCAACATTGAACAAACAAAACAATTTTAAATGGATTCTTGTGCAACATATGTACTGAAATGAGCTTGTCCCAGGTCCCAGAGCTATTCTAGCTGATGGGGAAAGAACAGAAGCACCATCTGTCTTAGTTACTCTTCTCATTGCTGAGACGAAACACCCAACATCCAAAGCTAAGGGAGGAGAGGTTTATTTGGTTCACAGCTTGTAGACGTTTCAGTCCATGCTCGGCTGGCTCCAAGGCAGCAGGGCAGGCAGAGGGGCACGGCAGAGGAGAACAGACATGGCCCACAAGGCAGCAAGAGCGACAGGGAGGAATGGTGACACGTCTTCCTTCCCTTTATACTGTCTAGGCTACTGGAATCAGAGTGGTGCCAAACCAGTCAGTCCATCGATTTGGTCATCACAAGCCTTAAACCCAGCTTTGCACCATGAGTCAGTCACCCACCCTAGATCCAGACCCTCTGAAAAAGCCCCACCTGTGACTGCATGAGGCTTTATATGGCATCTAGACACAGCCATGACACTGTCTTTGCCCCTGGACACCGGACTGTGGACATACAACTGTGTGTCAACAGCAGCGGCTCCTGGACACCGCCCCACGCTCTCTCACTCCCGCCACTCTCACCTGTCACTCACGTGAGTCTGCAACAGGTGTGAGGACTCACTGATCACGTGTCCTGCAGAGCTGCCCGTGAGGAACAGCAGTGCTGGGGCGAGGACACCCTGGCCCCTGCTTCTGGGGATGCTCCCCAGCAGAGGAGGCGCAGAGCCCGAGGGAGCAGAACCCTGCAGGCCACCCTCAGAGCTACGGAGGACAGATGCCCGCCGATGCCTGAGGACAGGAAGGGTGGTCAGCTGTCTGCACCTCTGCCCTTGAGTGAGCTCTGTGAAGTGTCCCCAGACTCTATAGTGTCCAGCCCAGGTGAAACAGCGAGACAAGTGCCATGTCCACCCGGACACTGTACCCACCTCCACCGGGACAGTGTACCCACCAAGGACAGTGACGGCCAATTTCCTGTCCAGTCCTGTTCCAGCACCAGCGACCTTGCCGTGGCCAGTGGCAGCTCCTCAGTCTCTAACATTGTTAGGGATGAGAAGCCCAGGGCAGCACTGAGGGCGGTGGGTTAGTGAGTGCAGCCCAGCCAGCCTGGACTTCCTTGGCAGCCTACGGAGTGGCAGCCTGCACTGCCCACATGGCACTCAGCTTGCAGTGGAGAGAGGGCGGCCAGCCTGGTGCAGAGGAATCATCCCACCCTCTTCCTGGGAACAGGCTGGGAGAGGGAGCGATGTCACAGGAGCAGCGGGAGAGGCAGGCCGTCCTCCTCCGGATCAGCAGCCTAACAGCAGCATCCGTGATAGTACGGTTTTCCCCCAAAGCAGGGTTTCTAACCCTTCTCCTGAGAAGCGCACTTCAGCAGTGGCTGCATTGACCTGAAGGGTCAATGGAGAGAAAATGAGGTTTGTCTCAGTTACAAATAAAGGAGAAAGGAGGTGTCGTGGCAGAGACTCGCCGGAGTCCAGGGCCAACACAAGCCGGAAGGCTCTGCGCTCCTCCCCAGGCCCAGGGCGGTGGTGCAGGACCGCGTGCCTCAGCTCTTTGCATTCCTCCGTCTGCAGCAGAGGACGTGGCCGTGGAGGGGACAGCCCAGGACTCTGCCTCAGCCCGAGCTCTCCTCGGGTTGTCTGCTTCCCGCAGCCTTAGCTGCTCAGTCTTCCCTTCCTGCATTCATCAGTGAGTCCCTAGTGCCGGAGGAAAGGCACCCAGCAGGGCTAATATTCTTACCAGAAGGAGGAACGTCAAGGGGGCGTGTCCTAGGGAGTGGTCACCACGGCCAACGGCACAGCCAGGGTCAGGAAAAGACCCCCAGGTGCCCAGTCATTCCTGGGAGCTTGCAGTCTCCCCCACAAAGCCCTCTTTTGTTTGAAATTTTGGAGAAAGAAAACGGTTTTCCAAACCTGGCGCTGGAGGGGTAACCAAGCACTGCTGCCCTTTGCGTGGACAGCCTTGGAAACCTGTTGTGCCTGAGCCCTGCAGGCTTCTCCCAGGAGCTCATCTACACGTTCCGTGCCACAACAGCCGTCCGGCTCCTTCCCGGAGCGTCAGCACAGGAGACTGAGAAATCGCCCAGGCTTAGCTTCAGTGGTGCAGTCCCATCGCCCCAAGATGAACAGCATGATCTGTGCTCATTACCACGTTAGCTAATTGTGTCTACTGTGCTCTTGTCGTGGCCCATTTCTGTCGCCAACCCGAGCCGGGTAATTTACAGGGGAAGGAGCTTCATTTATTTATTTAGTCTTTGGTACCGAGGATTGAACTCAGCACCTTGTGCTTGAGGTTTAATCTGCCTCCTGGCTCTGCCAGTGCAAGAGCAGGCTGGTGACTTCTGCGGAGCCCATCTTGGGCAAGTGGAAAGAAATGGGTGAGTGTGCAGGAGGGAGTGGACCGTGGAGCTGGCCCTCATTACCACAGCCTGCTGTCCTGAGGGGGGACGTTCCCCAACAGAACCAGTCCTGTCCCTGGGGAAATACACTGACCCTTCTAGAGCCACTAGAAGGCGCCCACATCTCACCCCGAGCTTGGGGAGGACAAATGCCATCCACCCATCACACTTATCCTTGGAGGGTGGGAGGCCTCCTCTCCAGCAGGCGACAGGCTGGGCTCACTGAGGCCAGCATGTGAAGCTCAGAACAGAGGACACTGCTCCTCCCGGCTGTGGCTTACGTCTTCGGCCAAACAGACCGGCAGCCTCCTTGTTTTGGGTTCACTGATTCCTGCATGGAATTTTAAGTCCTAACAACAAACAGACCGGCAGCCTCCTTGTTTTGGGTTCACTGATTCCTGCATGGAATTTTAAGTCCTAACAACACCTTCTCCTCCCCTGTCCTGGATTCTTTGGTCCCTGGCCTCGATGCTGCCACTGTCACCAAGCTCGGCACAGGCCTGGAGAGAGCGGAGGGGCACACACCGCTGACAAAGCTGAGCGCAGCTGACAGCCTCTGCACCCAAGAAGGAGAGGGGTTAAGGGCTGGCCAGGGATGAGAAGGGAGGGAGGTTAATAAGCACGTGTGAACATGCGGTCGGCTGGAATTTACAGCTTATGGAATGAAGCTTTATGTAACACAAAAAGAAAAGAAAGAAACCATTTACCAACTTCCTGGGAGCCAATTTACAAGTTTTTTAAAAACAGCATTATGTGTGCAAGGGAAGTGTTGAAGTTTAATAAAGACTTGATACATCTACATAATGCAAACTCAAAAATCCACTGCATTCTGCTATTTTTGATAAAACTCCTGGAGTTAAAAAGGAAGAAAAACAGAACAGCACCCCCATGTGCAGAAGATGTGCTGCAAGGTGCTCTGGGAGTGCCTGCAACCATGGTAAGTGCCAACACTACATGTACTGCAGTTTTTCTTGTCTGTCTATACCTGAATGACAGAGTTTACCTGGTAAATTAGGCACAGTCCAAGATTAATAACAATAACTAGTCATAAGATAGAATAATTGTAACAAAACTTGCCCGACTCCTACTCACCTGCTTAGGGGCCATCACTAAGTAAAACAAGGATTACTCAAACACAAGCACTATGGTAATGTGGCCATTGGTCTATAGCCGGGCTGCTAAGTGACCAGCGGCTAGGAGGGTGTCCCAGGGACAACCAGGATGGATGGAGAAGAACAACGTGCAGTTTTATCACACTGCTCCAAGTGGTGAGCGATTCACAGCTCACGAGTTATCCTCTTTTGGAATTCTCCGTCTGACATCTGCAGCCCGCAGCTGACTGCAGGTAACTGAAGCGACAGAAAGCAAATAGAAAATGACTGTAATGGGTTTTTAGGAAGTTCACTGTCCACATCTGCATTGCTGACTCCTCCTTCTTGCTCTCTCACATTCGGCTCTAGAGCCACACTGATAAGGAAAGCAGCATTTTCTGTGACTGAAGTAGAGATGAGAAGAACCAGTCCTTTAGCAAATGAGCACATAATACGTGCCAGGAAGTGTATTCACGAGGAGTTTACAGATGCCAGCCAGAGGTGGTGAAGAACTGAGGCATCCCAGACCCAGGACACTGCTTCAGGCAGCAGGAGGAGTGTCACACTGTGTGCCCGGCTCTGACCTCCAGGTGCAGCTCTCAGGGGACCAGGGGTGGCCCCTAACTGGTGACCTCCAGAGTCAGCTCTCAGGGGACCAGGGTACCACCCAAACTACTCCTGAGCCAGGCCCATACTTCATCCCTGCATGATGTCTTTGCTCAGGAAAAGCTGTTAGGGCCCATGTTCTATGTTTCAAGGGCCCATGTTCTATGTCCCATGTTCTATGTTTCTTGTAGACTGCCTTGCGTGCTTCAAAGTAATGAGGACAGCTCACTGGGGCAGGGCTATTCCTGGCTTCCTGACCAGCTCCTGAGCGTGGCCCTCCTGTTAAGGGCAGGATGTACACCTGCTGCCCGGCATGCATGTGATAAAATATGTGGTGAGTCTAAAAGACCCCCTGAGGGGCCGTCAAAGTGACTGAGGGCCTGGAGAAGAAGCACTTCGCATCATGAAAGGGGGGTGTGGAGCCGAGACAATGGGCCAACACTGTCTGTGTAGTTTGGGTGGATCTGGCCAGAGGGTGTCAGGGATCCTAGACCATTAGACGTGGGTCGGGTTCAATACCGCTCTCCTCAGCACAGTTCATGGCCGTACTCTGAAGCAAACCTCCTCCAGCTAGGACACAATCAACACAAACGTGGGAGAAGGAAGTTGGGGGAGCCCTGGGAATCTTTCTCACCCCTAGACAATAGTCCCATTGGACCAGTGTCTGATGTGTCCATCTCAGAACCCTGGAGTCTAGTGAAGGTTGTAATGTCAGGGTGGGGGAGTTACTTTTGGCCAGTTTCAGCTAACAGAACAGTGGGGTAGGGATGCAAATGGGGAGTTGGGGTCCAGTGCTTCTGTTTGGGTAGACGCAAACATCTAGCCGTGGGTGGTGGTAGTGGTTTCCCATCAATCTAAACTCACTTAGTACCACAGACGTGAACACTTAAATGTGGTTGGAGGATAAATTTTATCTTATGTGTACTTCAATGCAATGGAATATAGAAAAAATGAACACATACAGATGCACAAGCATTCTGGTCTATTTAGAGTTGGAAAATTTATTAACATCCTCAAGATAAAGGCACAATGTTTGAGTATTATAGTTTCGGACTCATTTGAAGGACACTAAGGAGGCCTCAGATATTTCTTTCTGTCATCATAAGTATCAGAAACCAGCATCTTATCACTGGGTAAGGACTGGGCGACGTTCACCTCTAGGTAATTCCACAGTGAGTCCTTCCACCAGTAGAAGTGGAATTGCTTGGGCTTGTTTCACCGGGGGATGCTGGCCCGCCCTCGAACACTGTCCCAAAGCAGTAACGGTGGATCGCAAGGTGCCAGGCCAATTAAAAGAGGCGTCAGAAAGAGGACGCACTGTGTGGTTCTGTTCCCCCAAGGTCTAGAAAGGGCAAACTGGCCCTAGGCGGGGAACAAATGTCAGAAGAGCCCCACCTCCTAGAAGAGGGGGTGCAGATAGAAAGCGCCAAGATCAGGGATCCCTGGGAGGGCAGTGCCCACTCTTTGCAGAGACTGGGGTTCGCAGATGAACGCGTTGTGTGAAACCTGCATGATCACTGTCTGTGCAGCTTATATTACACAGAATGCCGGGTCATGATAACATCATGGAGAAACACTTTCCCCTTGTCCTTTTAGATTCATTAGATTCACAAGCTGGGCATTAAACTGATGAAAGACAGATTTTTTTTTTTTTTTTTTTTTTGCATGGGGAATTGAACTCAAGGTGATCTCATGGGCTGTATCTCCCATCCTTTTTTTTTTGTTGTTAGGGTCTCCCCAAGTTACTAAGTTGCTCAGGCTATGATCTTCTTGCCTCGGCTTCCCCAAGTGCTGGGATTGTAGTCTTGTACCGCTACAGATGAACAGCAGAGAGGGACAGAGATTTATTATGTTAGAGGCTCAGGATTCACAGAAAACAAGTGAAACTCAAAGATCTGGTTGGACTCAGGTGCTTACACAAGGTGTGATAAAAAAATACAGACAAACACAACATTTATGTCCTGCTTTTATACAAAAAGGAGGTGGAAAGTGACATCTTAATACAACTACTGATTCTCTGTTCCTTTCCTCAAAATACCCCTTCTGCCAAAATGGCAGCAGGTCTCAATCCATTTAATAGGAGATGTGATCAAATATATACTTAATATTTAAATTGTTACAATAAAGGACATATTGCCTTTCACCGCCCTCAAAGTAACCCCCAGCCTTGAACACACTTAGCCCAACCTTTTTACCACTTTCTGAAGCAGCTCTGGAAGTTCTTTTTCCTACATCCCTTTACTAGGTATGATCAAAAATACAGTGAACGCTGCTGGTGCCTGCCATCCCACAGAAAGGAGAGCTCATAAAAACCTGACCGCACGTCCTCGTCCACCTCATTCAGTGAACTCTGACACCGTGTGACTTCCGGCTCTTCCTCAAGGTCAAAACGACCAGAAAGTTAAACAGTTTGAATAATTCAGGATATCCAGGCAGCAGAAGGACACAACTCAAAACACTCAGGAAAAGAGGACTCCAGAGCTGTTTCAGAAAGTAGCAAGGATGGGCTGGGGATTTAGCTCAGTGGCACAGTACCTGCCTGGCAAGTGCAAGGTTGTGAGATCAATTCCTGCTACCAGAAAAAAAAAAAGAAAGAAAGAAAGTAGCAAGGACAATGGAAAGTGTGTTCTAAGTGAAGGGGAGGATTTTGAGGGCAATAATGGCAATGTCTCTTTTGCCATATTTTTAAAAATTTAAATACTCACTGTATTTTTAATCACACCCTGTTTGTATAATAAAATATCTGGAGGAAAGTGAAAAATAAAATAGGTTGATGAAAATACATGGAGGACTCAGTAGATAAACAGCCGTACATGTTTCAAATAGCGTGAAGCACCAGTGGTAGAACCTAACGAGTGAGGGAATGGTGTTTGTTATAAGGTCATCTCGGCTGTGCTGGGGTTGCGAGTTTCAGGATGCAGCACTGTGAAGCTGAGTGCTGGCTGGTGCAGCCCCACTGCACAGCGAGGGCCTCACAAGGCTGCTCTTGGGGAGACCCAGAGCCGCCCAGCCTGCTTCTCCCAGAAACATCTGAACCACTTCACTGCCACTCGGTGGGAACAAAGAAGGATCCTGTACATACAGTTTCTCTGCCTCCCTGTCTCCCTCTGTCCCGTTCGCTCTCTCTCCCTCCCTCTCTATTCCCTCTCTCTCTTTCTCTATCTCCCTTCTCCCTTCCCCCTGCCTCCCACTTCTCTCTAAGCAAGAGTCCAAATCACTTTATTTCTGTGCTACATCATTTGGAGCTCCACCAGGTGTCCCCACTCCTGGCAAGACCTCCACAGTCTCTGCCAGGGCTGACTCCCACTGCCCTCCCCCTCTGCAGACTTCTCCGCAGTCCTTCCATTTCACGGGTTCTCCTCCCACGCGAGGTGTCTCAAGCTGCGCCCCATGCTCCTGAGGACACAGCAACTTGTCATTAAAAAGCTGCTTTCTCGTACAGTTCCATGGAACTGTTCCATGGAAATCAAATGGGGGCACGTGGGTAATTTCGGGATTTGCTATTGGTCTCGATAGAAAGATAAACACAAACAGGTGGAGTCAGTTTTTATGATGTACCTTTGTTGTAGTCAGGGTTTCCAAGGGAAACAGTTTAACACAGGACACATAATGTATAGGGTTATTTCATAGTAGTCACCCAAAGAGTCAAATGCAAAAGAGTTCAGGGGATCTATCCACACTAGAGACCTGAAGAACCCAGCTGAGAGCCTGGATCCCTGGTAATGTCTTCCATGAGTTCAGCTGAAGACCTAGAGCCCATCGCAATGCTCCCACGAGCTCAACCTGAGGCCTAGAGCCCAGGACAATGTCTCGTGCAAGTCTGTATCAAGGATCTGCACTGGGAAGGCCCAAAGGTCAGTGGTGGAAGCTAGAAAGTCTGTGCCAGCAGGATGAAAGGTCTGTGCCAGCAGGCTGAGGGATCTGCACTGGAGCCAGGAAGTGACACTCAAAGGAAGGACCACAGTTCTCCTGAAAAGTACCACAGCCATCCTCAGCGACAGGGAGGTCCTGAGCTCCTCCAATAAAGAGAACAACTTAGTCCATATCAGGAAGCCAACACAACAAGCTCCTCCAGGAGAACCAACAGCCCCAGTGAACCAGCAACCCTCCAGTGGCACCTCTTCTCCAGTTCTCCTTTTTATTTTGTTGGCAACAGTCTTCAGGTGGGCTGTCCACGCCCAGCACCATGCTGGTCTGTTCATCCGGGAGTTACAAGTTGCCCACAATTGTCAGTCCAACACAATCTTCTTCAACCCGATGCACCTCACATGTCGTTTCAGTATAGGAGACGGCACCTGATAGCAACCCTTTGGCACGTTGCTTATTTGGAGCTGAGAGAAGCTGCAGACCTGAGCGCTCTCTGTCCTCTTCCTTCTGGCCTCAGCAGGACATCAGTTCCCGTCTCCTGCACCAGGATAGAGACCGCAACCCTCACCGCTGAGCCAGGACTGAGATGGACCTGGGTGAGCAAACCCCACTGAGTGGCCTCCCCTCCGCTGGCCGGGAGCACCACCCTTCCTGTGTCCAGGGCTCCCTTCTTACTCAGCTCTCTTCCTTCAGGAGGATCTAAGCGCCATGCCTGTTACTTCTCTAAATCTTCACTTCTGTCCTGTGTAGCCCCCGCACATATAAAAACTTAACATCAGTACAATTTGCCTGCTTTTCTCCTGTAGGTCTGTCTGTCCTTTGTCTGTTGAGTTTGTAGGTCCCAGGCAATGAATCCAAGAGGGTCAGAGAAAAGATTTTCCCATCCTTACAGAAGTGTATAATCAGTATCAAAATTACCGATAATATGCATTATGGAGATATTTTATATTCCTTTTGAAGATTCTTCTTATTGTTCCAATAAATCCTGGAAATCTTGGATGTGCCTTGCAGTTCATCTTAATTTAGACTAGGCACATGAGACCATGGCTCCAAGTTAATTGCATAGGAATAAAGCGATTCGGCCTCTTGCTTAGAGAGAAGCAGGAGGGAGAGAGGGAGAAAGCATCTGCATGTTCGTGCCTGTGCATGCTGCCCATCCCATGGGTACAGAGAATAAACTGATGCCAGTGACTCCAGGACAGGGCATAATCAGGCTTCCTGTATATTTAGCAAAGCCCCCTGCTGTGGCCTCAGTGAGGGACCACACAGAAAAATGCTTGCAGTAGCCAGGAGAGATCCAGCCTTTTGTCCACATAAAGCCTGCGATTCTGGGTAGTTTCTGCTGCGCTGATGATAACAGACCATTCCCCAAGGCAGAACTATCACTTTACTCTGTAACCTTTGAGACCGTGAGATCACACACAAGAGCCAAGACTTAGGGAATGTGGGAAGCTGAGGCAGGTGGATGAGTAGGTGATTATGGCGTGGCCACCAGGGCATAGTGGGATCCAGATGGGGGACCTTGTGGCTTCCACTAAGCGCCCACAGCTGCTATCACAAAGTTGCAGAGCCTGGGGCTCCACCCACACAAAGCCATTGTCTCCCAGTCCTGGAGGCCGGAAGTCCACCATCAGGGAGTCTGCAGGGTTGGTTCCTGCATCCTGGACTGGTGGATTCTGCCTTCGCCCATGTCCTCACCTGGTTGTCTGCTGTGAAGGTCTTCATCTCCTCTTTGGTAAGGATGACAGTTTCCCTGTGACATTCACAGTCTGTTTGAAGACCTTATCTCCAAATACAGGTGTAAGATGAGGGCTAGGGCTTGGGTGTAAATTTTAGGGAACACATTCAGCCCATCACGAATGTTCACTATGAAATTTCTCCTTATACAATTAGACTTTATAATTAGACACTATATAATTAGAACTCATTATATAATTAGACTTTTCCTTAAGAAAATGTTGGGGGAAATTTAATCAGGAGAAATATATTTCTTGCTTACAATTCTTCCAGACAGCTTGGCCAGGAAGGAGATTGCAAATGAGACCGTCTCACACTGCCTCAGTGTCAGCTGCCATCAGCAGGGATGCACTGGGCCTCAACAGTTTATATTTTGCTTACAACGGCTGCTAAAATCTCTTCTTACTTGGCTAAGCATCCATGGCTCCAAGTTAATTGCATAACTTGGCTGATAGAGGCAGACAGTGTCAGTGGCCATCACTATTTGAGGCTGAAATGCATCCTTTCAGAAAGGGGGCCTCTTCTGTGAGACTGAGCTCACCCTCCAGTGCCTGACCCTGGGCCTCAGCCTTGGACTTAGAGCAAGGTTATGCAAGGGAATGCGGGGGAGGCATTTGTGCACCAAAGGGTGGAGTGTCCCCGGAAACCCCCACAGCACAGGTCAGAGCACAGCAGGAGTCCTGCACACAAACACAGACACCGAGCAGATCCGAAGAAACTGTAAAACAGCTTTAGCAAGCCAGGCAGACTGTGTTTGGGCCCAGTTAGTATCCAGAGCCACTTACAAGTCAGGAGTTTGGCCTTTTTGTATTGGTAGTGGTGATTCCCACCTCTAAGTCAAGGCCGTGGAAAATGCCAGATTGCGGTGGGAATGGAGGAGCCAGGTAGGAACGAAAAGAAGCCACCCAGGAAGTCCGCAGACGGCCAGCGCGACCACAGGCCACATCTGCACACACAGAAAGCTGCAGCCAGAGCTGCCACCATCTGTTTTCAATTCCTCGATGAAGCTGCTGGAGATTGAATTCTAGTTATTATTCTCATTTTTCATATAGCTCATCCCGTAGACTAATCATACCAGGCAAGAAATGGATTCATCACAGGGTTGCTGCAGAAGGCTACAAAACTGATAGGAAATTCAGGGAGTCAGAACGCGGATGTTCCCTTGGTCACCAGCTTGTGGTGACCTTGAGAAAGTCGCACTTTGCGGTGGCTGGCATCCCTGCTAACAGAAGGTGACAGCTTTCATCTCTATCCCTGGAGAGCTGGAGGGAAGAGGCCACAACATACGCTCAAAGTCACAGTCTACAAGGTCACAGCAAGATCCCTGAGCTCAGCAGGGCATGGGTAATTTTCTGTTGAGAGTAAGGGAGGACTTCTCTCGTATGAAAGCTCAGGGCACCATGGTAGAGGACTTTGAAACAAGAGGACATCATCTCGACATCATAGCCGCCTGACTTGGCTCAGATGACACTCACCAAAACCCAGGGGGTGTGGGCAGGGCTCTAGAGGAGTCTGGATGTCACACACATGGGCCTCGGTTGCACAAGTTCAATAAAATGATCATTTGCAAACATTTGGGCCAGCATGTTAGGGGAGCCAGGGGACAGCACGGCCTGGGGCACCCAGAAAGGACAGGAGAAGGGGGTGACGAATTACAGAGGGCTGCTGTGGTCTTGCCCAGGGTCAGAGTCCAGCCTGTGGTGACTGAACAGAAGGGACAGGACCAGGGTCACCTTGACATCCTGCTTCCTGCCCTCGCAGCCCTGCTAACCCCTCAGGGCCATGGGCACCAAGGGCAGCTCCAGGAAACCCATCCCTGTCACCCACCAGGCCAGCCCAGAGGACCAGTACGGGCAGCGGGGCAGGGCGGGCCTGTGGTCAGTGCAGGGCTCGGAGGTGTGGGGTTCAGTGCACCAGCTCCGGAGATTACCGAGTGACACAAACACTCCACTTTCGGAACTCGTGCTTCAGTAACTGGGCAGGAGCCGAGGGCCAGGGCCAGGCTTCCTGGGAGTGCCTGGTCTGAGCTCTGTCTAGCAAAGCAATGGGGGGAGAGACTAAGGGTACTGCCCAGTTGGTGGGGCTCTGCTCCCTGAAGTTCTCTAGCCAGACATCACTGCCTCAGGCAGGACCTCAGTGAATAGACCCGGAATCACGAGGCAAGACTTCTAGGGAGAAGGCCAGGGGGTAGGCCGATCCAGGGGCACACCGTGGAGTGAGGAAACCTCCGTAGTGCGGCTCTTCATGCTCGCTGCTGACCCAGGTGAGCGTGTGTGGGGGAGCAAACAAGCCCTTCCTCCACAGCTCCGGCCGCCTGCAGTCTGGATTACCAGTTGAGCTCTCAGTGGGGACCAGGAGGAAGCCACTGAGGTGTCCAGGACACAGAAGGAAGGAGACCCTCGCTCTTGACATTCTGCAAATGGAGATCCAGGCTGCAGAGGGGGCGTCCTGACACTGTGCACCCCAGCACCAGTCTGGCCCCAGCCTCGTCCTGCCTCAGCCTCCCCGCTGGGAGAGTGCTCTGGTCCTTTGTGCACGTCCCTCCATCATCCCTGACCTCAGGTGCTCAGTAGATGGGTGGCCCTGGGGTCTCCGTCTCCATGGAGCTTTGGTTTGGTTTCCTGCTGTCCAAGGGTGGTCCCAGCTTCCCCTGAACACCTCACACCCCTCAGACACGCAGAGTCTATGTCTGAGCTTCAGAGGACCTGAAGCTGCCTGGGTGAGACCCTGAGACCTCCATACCTAAGAGTGGAATTCACAGCCAGGACACGGCTTCTCAATGTCCAGGCTGAAAGAGGTGAGCTCGAGGGCAAGGTACGCACTTCCGTCAATGGGTTGATGTCTCGGGACACCCCAGGGAGCACGAATTGGGGCTGCAGATGGAGGCCCCCAGGGGCTTCCTTCCCAGTCCTTGGTGTCCCAAACCAAGAATGGGAAAAGCACCCAGAAAAGGCAGCTGAGGTGCACATTTATTGAAGGTAGAAAAGAGGATGGCTCTCCTAGACAAGAGCTGGTGATGAATAGACTAATGCTGCCCCGAGGATAAAGGAAAGGGTTCCTTGGTGTCCAAAATTCCCAAGTCGGCTCCCCCCATGCAAATGAGGCAGGGGGACACCGATCCTATCAAAAACTCACTTGGCCTCACACCAGGTATGAACTGTCCTTTAATAGAAAGACTCGACTTCTCCCCAGGTAGAAATGAAGGACCAGGAGCAGTGTCCTTTGATTGGCTGTGCACACATACAAATAAAAGATTGACAGTAGTATCTTCTGACTGGCTCTGGAAACAGCACCAAATGCAAATGAGGGACTGCATTTTTCTGATTGGTCCACAGTGCTCAGCCTGACCTCATTTCGGGGCCCTTGTTCTGAGCATGTCCTCTGTCTTTGGGAGATGTCTCACTCAGCCTGTTAGCTGTGGCTTTTACGGCTCTGGCACACTCAGCCCAGTTGGTTGTCGGTTTGCCCAGCCCCATGTCCTTCATCAGTGGGAACGTGATCCCCAGGAGTCAGGGCTGCTGGCCGGTGCCGAGGTCCCAGGGCGGAGCGCAGGATTTTCCCCGCACTCTGTGCAGGGAGTGTGTGCGGGGAGCGGGTTTGCTGCAGGATCGAGCTTGGCCCCGTCCTCTGCATCCCTTTGCCCTCTGCCTGCCAGGCCAGCAGCCAGCCCCTCCTCTTGGACGTCTGCCCTCCAGAAGCCTGACCCAAGGCACTTCTGTTCCTTTTGCACAACCCGTCTCCAGCTCTCTGTGACGGTAGCACAAATGGGCGAAGAAGGGCCGTGCGCCGTCTCCCAGGGCTGTCGATGACCACAGACAAAAGCACGAGAAGGCCTGTGCGGTGCCCACGTCTGCAGGGCGCTGTGACAAGGCGGCCCCACCAGGAAGGGAGCCCTGAGAGCCGTAACTAGAATGCTCCTCGATCCCACTGAGCCTGCAGCTTCCCAACCTGCTCCAAACCAACAGCAGGAAGCAACGGACCAAACACCCAGCACCCAGGATGCCGCACCCCTGCCTCTGCCGATGCACCGAGGGGCTGGCTGGATGTCAAGGCTGCTTTTCCCGTCACTCTGTCCCAGAGATGGAGATTTGTGTGGGGAGGCTGATGCAGTCCTTATCATGGCCAGGCTTGGAGGCAGCAGGGAGTCTTTTGGGCATTTTCCAGGGAGAAGGCATCTGTGATCCCAGGAAGGAGTCGGTGCTCCCAGCTTGTAGGAGCCAAGCCAAAGAAAGCCTTCAAGTTTTATTCCAAACCCAGGTGGACGGGCCTGCTCTGGATGGGTCCTCTGCTCTCGGTCTTCGCTGCTGTGAAGTTGGGTTAAGGCCGTCATGCAGAATTCACTCGTAATTGCATTCAGCAAGTCAGGTCTCGGCAAAGCTGATACTGGTGGACATGAATTTTATAATTCCTCACAGTCAGACTTTTTAGCTCAAGTCCCAGGATAGATCATTAGCAGCTCAGATAAGCTTTGCCCTTGACTTCTCAGCTTTCCCTCAGAGTTCCGAGGTTCAGCCACACACTCATGCCTCAGCCTCTCAGCGTCCTGAGGTGATCACCGCAGTCCTCAGATGATGCCGGCATTTCCCCTCTCAAAGCTGTGGATTGCTGAGAAAATAAGAAACGTTTCAAATACCAGCTTAGCAACTTCAGCATGAACTTCTGCCGTGTGTGGGAACAAGAAGACCCCTGAGTGTCAGGAAAGCAGCTTGAGAAGCCACACAGCCAGCTGCTGTTCAATTCCTCCCCTGCCCGGAGAGCCAGTGTTACCTCCGACCAGGTATTTCAGCTCCACTAGGGGGCGCTCCAGCAGGGCAGGGGCATTTCAGGCAGAAAAACTTCTCCACGTGAGATTTGTTAAAGGCATTACATTAATATTCTATAATAAAAAGGTCCTTCTAGATGAAGTTAGGGAAATTTTAGAGCTGAAATCCAGAATGAACAAGTTGGGAGAATAGGGTAGAGTCGGGGCAACATAAGGCCAGACCCAGATCTTGAGAAAGTTTCACTAGTTTTCAGCAAATTTAGAAGGAAAAGACAAAAAAAGTTAATGAAATATAGTGGCTGTGTTGAGATTTGGAGTCAGCTTGGACACACTGAGCTCAGTCCCTGTGGGACTCGGCCCAGCGACCTGACCGGGCTTCTGGGAATTTTCAAATCTTGGGCAGGGGAGCTGATAGAGGACAGCAAAAGTTAAAAAAAAGTAGTGGGCACACCCAGGGCCAGTCTGTCTCCAGCCCCCGCACCACGCTGACAGGAGTCCCCGGCCTGGAAGCAGCCGGGGATTTGCTGAGAGGGCAGCGCCGGTGTCGGACCTCAACCTGCTGTATCATACATGGTCAGCATCCTCACATCCAGGAAGGAAGCTGCCCCATGGCATGGACCAAAGACGGCCTTGTGCTGTGGGCAAGGGCAGTGAGCTGCTATCTCAGTGCCCACTGCACTGTGCTGGGTGGGAGTGGTCCTGCAGTGGATGTGGCTTCTAGGAGCCACCCTAATTACATGAACCACCTGAGGTTAAAAGCAATAAATCTCATTACCAGAAAAACAGTAGCTCACCTGTGGAAAGCTCTCATCACACACGCACTGAGGCAGCCGCTGTGGTATTATTTTTCCTGTTTGTGAGTTAGAAGGGAGTCAAGCATCAAAGCTAAAAGCTCACCAGGCGTGGTGGCACACGCCTACAATCCCAGCACTCGGGCGGCTGAGGCAGGAGGATCGCTGTGAGTTTGAGGCCAGCCTGGGCTACAAAGTGAGCTCAAGGCCAGCCTGAACTGCACAGCGAGATCCTGTCTCAAAAAGAAAAAAAAAAAGCTAAAAGTGCTATAGGAGGCCATGTGACCAACTGCGGGGCAGAAGAAACTCCAAAGCGGAGGTCATCATCCCCCTGCAGCCCTGGCCGTCCCATAGCAACCAGGCGTACACACACACCTGAGCTCTGACTCCCTCCCCCCGCACACCCGCTGCCCTGCTCTCTGCCAGGACCGGCCCCAGCGCCCCTACCCACAGCACACCCGGCCTGCCCCGCACCACATTCCATCTGAAGACCTCCGCTGGCTTCCGGTGCAGGTCTAGAACTGGGCAGCGACTCATCCATCAGCAGAGTGGGCGCTGGGCGGAGGAGCTCGGCTGCACAGGCAAAGGGCTGAAGAAGGCTGAAACAGCACAGCGTGGCTCGGTCATCCTGGAGCCGCTTGTAGGGTTAAAAACAAGGGGGGCTTCCTTGTGTGCTGGACTCTCCCATTGTTAAGGCAATTGTGTAAAACCTAACACAGCATAAATTCTGTAAGTAAAATACTAAGCAGTTGGCTGGAGGTACTCAGCGCAGGGTGCTCCGTTCCGGTCTGCTCAGGAGGTGGTGGCCAGAGCCCTGCGCTCCAGGCTTCATGGCCAAGATGCTCCAGAGCAGGGGTGGCAAACCCATCACGCGTGAGCTGCAGCTGGCCATCTCTTAGCACTGAAAGCTCTGAAAGGTTCGCCATCCCTGCTCCCGAGGAATGGACAGCCCGGTGCAGCCCTTCCATCCAACAGAGGACTCCACGAAGACCTGAGCCGAAGGTGGCCAGCTCTGTCACACCAGAGATTTCCCGAGCGGGGTGGTGCCTTCCTGTCCCCCAAGCTCTCCAGAACTCAGAACTCTTCCCTTTTAAACTCTTGCCTGTATTAGTCCACGTCTGCAACATGTGATGGCCGCATTGCTCATGGGGCACTGGCACATGGACCCACACGCCTCCATTCTCCTGCACCCCATCCCCTCTCCCTCCCTCCCCACCTGAGGAAGACCCATCTCCGTTTCCAGTCATCTGTCCTCTTTTTGCTCTTTATTTATACTTTGGGTTTCTCCTGCAAGAGAAAGAGATTAACCTGTGCGTCTGGTTTGTTTCACTGAACACTGTGGTCTGAGGGTGCATCCGCTTTCCTACAGAGGACAGAGTTTATCCTCCTTTGTAGCAAAGGACCGTAACACAACGTCCAATGAGCAGAAAGCTGCAGCCGGCCTGCCCTGCGCTGAGGCTCCACACCCCCAGCACACTGACCTTGGGCCTGACGTGCCCGGGGCCGCAGCCGAGCCCTCTCAGAATTTAATGCCCAGCAAATTTTCATTTTCTTCAGTTAAAGTGGAAGTCCTCCAAAAATTTTTTTTTCTCGTCAGTGGGCAGTTAATGTAAGTTCAGCACTTACTTATTTTCTTGGGTCAGCAAAAATATATGCATGCCATTTTACACTAAAGATTTAGTGTGAATGCATCTTTTGAGGGAAATTACTCATTTGAATTTCACCAATAAAAGTAGAGACAATTTCAAGAGTATAATTTTTATCTCCAGGAGAGGACATACATTACTTTGTACTTAACAAGAATGGACTGAGTCCGGAATGAATGGACATTTTATTTCCAGCCTTGAAATCCTTTGAGTTAGTCTGCCGGCGCCGGGGTCACGGGCAGGGGATGCGGTTGATGGCTCTGAACATAGATGCACAGGCTGGAGCCCGGAGCCCTCCACCTGCAGCCACCTGCGGAACCCTCGGGCCCTTCCCCCAGAGGAGTTTGCACCCCTACAGCTGTGTTCCCCGGGATCAGTGCTGGCAAACCTAGGCCTGTGAGTCCCTCATCCCCACACACCCAGCGGGGCTGGCCCAGCCCTCACCCCACAAGCCGCTGTGCTGGAGTTCAGGCTCGCATTCAGTCCCAGAGCTTGCCTCCCCTACTCCCCACAGTGATGAAGAGCTGTCAAAACCGGCAGCACACCTCTGGCAGGTTTTCTTTCTCGACAGGGACACTGAAAAGTCCCTGGAGCATTCTGACCGTAGTCAGATGGAGCACACTGAAGCTGGACCGTGCTCCTCTCCGGGCCTCCTCGCAGGCCTGCGTGGGAGTCCGGGATCGAAGCGGCACCTGCTGCACTGAAGGGGGGCAGCTCAGCCCTCTTTCCTCTTGTTCCTCTGGAATAAGGTCTTTCTCAGTCCCTGATGCTTTTCTCTTGTTCTTATTGATCTGTGTGATTCCTTAAGCTCAGACCCTGTCTCTGCTTTGTTCCTGGATCCTCCATTCATCTTCCCCCTCCCTCCAAGCTCCAGGTGGGAAGCCCTGCGAGGTCATTTCCATCCGCTGGAGTCTGGAAGCCCAGATGTGCTTCGTGTCTGCAGGATGAAGACCGAGGTGTCCAGAAGATGTCTTCAATCCCAGGAGTCCGAGGTCTCCAGATGGAAAGGGGGTTCTCAATTCCCTGTGGACTCCAAGGTGAGCGCGAGGGTCCTAGGGAAGGAAGAGGTCAGAGGAGAGGACAGAGCAGAGATTGGAGTGACATTCCTGGGCTCCCCGGGAGCTAGATGAGACGAGCACCTGGGTCCTCCCCTCAGCCATACTCCACCTGTAGTCCAGGGAGACTGTCAGACAATAACCCTGAACTGCTGTCAGGAGCGGGTTTGTG
The DNA here is from genome assembly GCF_000276665.1 of Chinchilla lanigera. NCBI lineage: Eukaryota > Metazoa > Chordata > Mammalia > Rodentia > Chinchillidae > Chinchilla > Chinchilla lanigera. The sequence goes on along the minus strand of NW_004955470.1, from coordinate 10,897,436 downwards.
AGAACTGCAGGAGTCTCACTGAGGGTCCTCATCCTTTCATCTACTTCCTCACCACTGCTGACCTGAGCCTCTTTGGGTTTGTGTGTGTGTGTGTGTGTGTGTGTGTGTGTGTGTGTGTGTTTTTGCGGTACCAGGGATCAAACTCATGACCTTGCACTTGCCAGGCAGGCACTTATGCCACTGAGCTATATCTCCATCCTGTCCTGAGCCTCTTAATGTCTGATGGGAGTTGCTATCCTTTCCCTGGCTGCACCAGAGACCTCTGCGAGCTGACACATCCCACACAGCCTGGCCCTGCTCTTTCCCAGCCACCGGCCCGTACCCTCCCCAACATCACACAAAAGTCACTGGAGGGGAGAGCTGTGCCCTCCCTGCTGGCTTTACACCCAGCCCGGGCCCCGTGTGACCTTAGAAGGCCGCCCTTTCCTCTCGGAGCCCGTTCACCCTTTCTCTCCCGCTCCTTTGACGGCCTCCTCCCTATCTGGGTGATGGGTGCTGGGGCCCCTCTGCTTTCCTAAGAGTGTCGCTTTGGTCTGTGTGTGCCTGGCTGGTTTTAGACAGTGTGCACGCATTTGTGCATGTGCCGTGTGTTATAAACCCTCTACTTCTCTTCTAAGATTTAATCGTTAGCTGATGGGCTCCAAGTAGTAAATGCCCCTCTTCTAAGTGGAAATATCTGTGCCACTCAGCTTGCTGCCCAGGGAGGACCACTCAGCTCACAACCTTCCTCCCACTCAGAAAGCGCAACTGACTGAGCCGTTGTCCCCCTTCTCCATTCCTCCAGCTGCCTTTCATCCGATCCTTAGCCACAGATGGGTTCCCAGCCCACACGCATGGTTCCCCTGCTCCCCAGACACGAGGCAAGTCCGAGCATCTGTCTGACAAGTTCTTCTGCCCCCATGAGGGGCCGCAGTCTCCTCCCTCACACATCTGTGTCACTAGGATAAATTCGTACAGTTTCAGGAAGGCAGGTGGACCACAAGTTTCAAGGCCTTCAAAATGTCAGAGCTGTGCCACGAAAATTCATGATTCCCCGGACCCTCTGCTGTGACCTCTCCAGAACTCAGCATACCTGTCTGTCCCAGGACATTCTGTGACTCCCTCAGACACATAAAAGGACAAGGATCGAGGTGAGGTAAACTGAGGCACTGGCATGTAAGCAGGGATGCTGGGGGGAGCCATTCTACCCTCAGCATTTCCTGCCATGGCGGAAAGTTATTCACCATGTATTGAAGAAAGTTCTGAGAAATGGCAGGGCACAAGAAGAGCGACAATTGAAATAGCAAGCAGCATCTAAGGAGTGCTCCATGTCTCAGTTACTTTGCTGTCCTTGCTGAGACAAAGTAACCTTCACCCAAAGTGAAAGGAGAGAGGTTTATTTGGCTCACGGTTATCAGAGGGTGCGGTTCATAGTTGACCAGCTCCAAGGCAGGGAGGCTTGGCAGAAGGACGATAGTTCATGACAGCAGGAAAGCAAAGCAAGCAAGGGACAAGACAAGCCTCTTTCTGCTCTTACACTGTGCCAAGGCTACTGGGATTAGGGTGGTGCCAGTCCAATCAGTGGACTGGTTCAGTAATCACCCACCCCTAATCCTAGCACTGCACCATGATTCAATCACACACTCTAGATTTAGCCACCTCTGTAAAAGCCCCACCTATGATTGCCTGAAGCTTTGGGGGGACCTCTAGTCACAAGCCATTAGCATGCCACCCTTGATCCCCCCAAAACTCATGCAGATACCTTTAAGCCAAAGGCATTTAGTCCATCACTAAAAGTCTCCAAAGTCCTAACGGTTTCAGCATTGCTGAAACACCCAAGCCCCAAGTCTCCTTTGAGAATTTAAGGCAAACTCTTAACTGCAAGCCTGTGTACAAATGAAAAGAAAGTTAAATACTTCCAATATTCAATGGCATGAGATAGACATTTCCATTCCAAAAGTTACAAACAGGGATACCAAAGAAGGGACCAAAGCAAGTCCAAAACTCAGCAGGGCAAGCATTAAATCCTGGTGTCTGTGGTTTGGTTCTTCGGGATGGAAGACACGTCAAAGCTGTCCCCTGAGAGTGCTGGTGGCTGTGTTACGAGCATGAGGGTCCGCCTGAGAATTGGGCTGTGATGGGCAGCAGATGCCCATTTCACGAAGGTGATGGACACTCAGGTCTACACCCGAGTTCCACCACCCCAGGTCATCCCTGTCACTCTCAAAGCAGCTCTTGTCAGAGTCCCCATAGCCATTCTCCTAAAAATAGAATACTGCATGTGCGCACACACACACACACACACACACACACACACACACACAGAGGCCGTTGCCCGCCTCATTCTGGCCAGAGCTCAGATCAGCATGCAGCTCTGACTTCAACATTTCAGGAAATCTTAACAGGCAGTTCCCGAGGAATTGAGACTCTGGCAGTGCAGGCATGGAGTGGAGCTGGCAGAGCCACAGCAGGACACTGGGGCCCGTGGGGACAGGCTGCCCTACCGACATATTAGGTAGCAGTTGTTACTGAAATAAGTGCCTGGCAATGTGTCCGTCAACTGCAGAGACAGGAAAGACCCTTCAAGGATCTGTATTCCTCTTTCAGACTTCTATAATTTTTATAATTCCCAGATGTTCTCCTTTAAAAGCATTAATTCCTCCTTTAGAAATGTATGCTAAGCATGTGTTGTGAAATGAACACAAACGTGAGTATTTACACCCCTGATTTCCCCTGCACCTTTATTTATCTAGTCAGAAAATGTTAAGCAATCTAAACGTCAGCCATGAGTAAGTGACTGATGGTCACTAGTCACAAGAGGAGTATAATGCAGGCATTACTAAATGCTTTCTGCTAATCAAAGATGTTTTCTTCCCCCAATAGGAGCTTTCATATGCATACAAAGAACTCTTATTGGATTGAAGAAAATCTTCTAAAGCTGATTTATGGAGGTGATTAAACAACTTGGCAAATCTGCTAAAAATCATGCTTTGCACACTTGAAATGGGTGAATTGCAGGACGTGTACAATGTGTCTCCATAAAATTGAGAAAGGGTTGTTAATTCTTGGGGGCCTGGAGCAGTGCTGCCTTCCACCGGCCAGGGAGGGGTGTCAGGGAGATTCACTGGTAAATGGGGTGGAGATGTGAGCTCCCTTTGCAGTTGTGGATGTGTCAGTCACAGTTCATCCTAGGATTATCTTCCTTTCTCCTACCTCCAACTTCCTAGTTCTCCTGGAGGACATGGATACTTAGAGTAGCTGACCTCACTCAGTACCTGGAGTGATTCTTCCGCTGGTTCCAAGTCCCCCTGGTAGGGAGGAAGGCTTCAAAGCCCACACACCTGCTGCAGCAGTTGAATCCTGTTCTGGACCTGTTGGTCCTTAGGAGACTGGAAAAAATGCCTGGCCAGAGGGGGAGACAAATGACACAAGCACACAGGATGTCACTTATAAAGTGTCAGGGTCAAGTGCTGAGCACACCAGGATCCCCTGCCAGGAGCAGAGCCAGCACTCACCCTGGAGCTGCCAGCTACCAAGGCTGGCACATCTGGGCTCTGGGGAAACTTGTGCCCATACATAGCTTTCATTCAAGTGGCCCTGCCTGATTCTGCACTGATTTCCGAGCTACTTCTGGTCTTCACTGGTTCCTACCGTCATGTTGTCCACACCGACCCCTTTGTAGCTGGGATGGGGGAGTCATACACTGCAATTCTGGCTGAAGAGACCAAAACTAGCACCTGTGGGCATCTGGAGGTTTTTCCCCTCCTGACAAAAGAAGGCTGACCTGGCGCTCCTGATTCTCTACTTCCTCGTGCTTGGAAAGTGGGAGGCTAGAGCCAAAGAGAACAGTTTAAGATGAGGAGGAAAAATCCAAAGCCCTGGGTACAGGCAAGAGCACTGTGGCTGGGATTCTTCGGTTAGGAGAAGCTGAGTTGTCTCAGTAGGAAAACAGCACCAGAACTCTTGGCTGAAGACAGAAAGAACATGAACGGATTGTGGAGAACCAGCTCACATGCAGGTGTTCTAGTGGCATTACTGCTGAGTGAGACCACAGGCGGCAGGACATGGAGGGAGATCACCACCGATCTCGAAGACCAAACCACCCTGGTTGTTTGGAGTTGGCTGAAGGATACGATGACGGTTGGGTTTCATGCACTGAGGAGAGCCGTGCTTGTGGTCACAGGATGAAGTCTGCACTGTAGAGGGACAGCCCTGTGGCAATACAAGGATTACAGAAGTGTGTGGGGTTGAGTAGTCACAGGCATGCGCTTGCCACTAGCCCCCTTTTTTGAGGGAGATTCCTAACTGGATTGAAACGTTCTTCCAGTCTGGAAGAAATAAATGTCTCAGTGTGACTCTTTAGGGACACAGGGCCCTCCCTTGTGGGACAGAATCGAGGAAGACCAAGTGCTCCCTTTCAGCTCCCACCTGTAACCTGGGGTGGGCAGGTGGATGGGGCGTGAGCGGGAGCAATCCTCACCTGTGCTCTGGGTCCTACATGAGCAGTCTTTCCTGGACTGAAGAGGTGACAGTCCTGGGGCATCCCAGATTGCTGTTCCTGGTGTGGCTGGGCTCTGCCTCGATGCCTGGTCTCTGCCATTCTCCAGACTGTTGTTCCTCCACCAATTCTCTGTTGCTGTAAACTACTCAGCATCCTTCCTTTCCTTACCTACTGAGCAATGTCCATTCTGTCCTTTGCAACTAGAATCCTCACTAATACACAAAGTAAATTGGTATTGAAATGTCCAGAACATTCCTCAAAATTGAAATACTTTTTCTAGGGACAATTTGTCTTTTACTTTTATTCAAAGTCTGTTGAGTTTTTTGGTTTTTTTTTTTTTTTTTGCCAAATGATTGAAAGAATATTCTGGTACTTTCTACTCATGTACAAACAAATCAGGTCCTAACTAAGAGTGTGAGAAATTAGCCAAACCCATGAAAATTCTTTCATCATCTCTGTATGGTATGTGTGTAATACTACAGCTTTCCGTTACTGTGACAAAATATCTGAGATTAACAATTTGTAAGGAGAAAAGGTTTATTCACTTTGGTTCATGGTTTCAGGGGTTCCAGTCCATGGTTACCTGGCCCTGTTGCTTTGCGCCTGTGGCAGCACAGTGCATCATGGGGGAGCACATAGGAGAGGAGATGCTTACCTCAGGCCAGCCAGGAAGCAAGAGGGACAGGAAGGAGCTTGGTCTCAATATCCCTTTCAAGGCCACACCCAAATGACATCACTTCCTCCACTAGGGCCCACCTCCTGAAGGCTCCACACCTTTCACATAGAGCCGCAAACTGGGACCAAGACTTGGACACCCGGGGCTTTGGGAGACATTCAGTATTGAACCTATAGAAATCACCACTTATAGTCATCACATAGATCCTACGGAACCATCAAAGTATTGTGTGTGGACACAGATTAAGGATGGTTGAGAAGAAAGAGTAAACACCACACTAGGCTCACAAGGGGCCTCCACAGAGAGGTGAGGTGCAACCTCCATTACCACTGGAAAAGTGAAAGCATTTCCACAAGTAGAAGACACAACATGTGGGGAAGCCTGGTGGCATTTCTCACACTGTGCCTGGCCTAGAAGATGTCTGATTGGCTGGGCAAGGTGAGCCAATGGCAGTGCAGGAAATGGACCTGAATCCTGGGCAGAGGTGAATCACAGGGAGCTGTGCAAGGTGGAAGAGTCAAGAACTCCCCAAGTTCAGGAGGAATGTGCTGGCCTCAGGGCTGCATCACAGAGCACCTTAGGGCAGCTCAGAGAGCAGAGCTCTGTTCTCTTACAGGTCCTGAGACTGCAGCGAGGGCCAGGACACAGCAAGGCCGGCTCCTCTGAGAACTCTTCTTGGCTTAGGATGACCTCCCTGTGCAGAAAGCAAGAGAACTGGTACAGCTTTCCATCACTGTGCCAAAATACCTGAGTAACCCAGTTATGACAAGCAGGTGCCACTCCTGTGCGGTGCCACTGAGGCTCGAAGGTCCCATTGCTGCAGCAGGAGGCGGGTGAGGGAAGTGACACTGCTCTGGCCCTTGTCAGACACGTGAACATTTGCGTCATGCTCAGCATGAATGGAGCCCTGAGTCACATCACCAGGTCACATCACCTCCAAACTGGAGCCGCACAGCAAGCAAACACAGAAAACTCATTTTTAATCATTTTAAACCGTCAGCTTCAGCTTGGCCTTGTTTTAAGATAGGGAATTCTTGCTGAATCACTGTTATTCTTCCAAGAGACTCCTTTCCTATGCAAGTGCAGTGGAGACGTGGGGAGGGGTGGGGCAGAGGCGAACACAGCCACGGCCCTCAGGTGGGTCTCAGCACATCCCTGTGGGGTTCCTCACATCCCCAAAGCTCTCCTGCGTGTCCCACGGAGCTCCTGTGCATCCCAGAGACCTCGGATGGCCATTCTCCTGGTCACCGTGAAGTCTCACAGGACTTTGACTGCAGCATCTGAACGACTACTTTAAAACAGAAAACATTCTATACATCTTTGTTTCTCTCATTCCACTAACATCTAGACTAATCAAACAGTTTTTGATGGCTATGCAATCTAATAATTTGCATTCCCCAGAAACCTAGCAGAATATTCTGGGAATATTATACATTGCTCAAATATATTTTATTTGATTGTTAAAATAAAGCTTGAATTTCACAGCTATTTAAATCATTTTAAATCCTAATGTATGTGACTATGTAGAGAACAGATAGGGGATGTAATATATGCATAATATCTTACATGTTATACCTTTTCTCATTTGACAATACCTCCAGGTTTATCCATTTGACAATACCTCCAGGTTTATCAATTTACACTGAAATTTTGAAACAAATTTACTGTCTTAATACTAGCTTTAATAAAGTTTCTAACTGCTTCCATTTAATTTATACCTCATTAAAGCATTTCTAATGAACATGTTAAAAACACATACACCATAGACGACGCAGCATTTTTTGCTTGTGTGCCGTCTTGGGGGCTTGACTTTCCGGGTCACTTATGTTGACAGTTTTAGGAAACTCACTGCATGCAGCAGACATGGTGATAGCGTTATGGAACGGTCTGGTTATTAGGTGAGGATTTGTCCTCCATGCAGTGTGCTATTTCTGGAAAAGCAAAATTAAGAACTCAGCCAATTCAGTAATCCTCACCTGGGAAAAATGAGTTCCAAAGGCAGAATTCCAAGCCCCACAGAAGAGGCCTTGAGGATCCCCAGTTCCTCCCGAGGTAGGGAACGGGACAGCCATGTTTCTGTCCCCACCCCTCACCTCTGGACCGGCTTCCTCTGATGGAGGGGCCACCACCCCTCATGTCTGCACCACTGTTCATTGGTCGAGGCTCAGGAAAGGGAGCATGGGGAACTCTGCATCAGCTCTTGAAATGCCCGTCACTTCCCCTTTTATTGCACAAAACAAGCAACTTGGCCAAACCGGTCTTTTAGAGGGGAGGAAAATGTAGTCTTCTATGTTCCCACAGAGAGGGAAATGTTGGTGAAGAACATTAGCAAGAGTCACACACTGTAACTCGCAAGGACTGCCTAGAGCCCTAGAGCATCATGAGCCTGGAGAGGCAAGGGTCCCCAGGCTGTGGTCGGCGCACACTTAAAAGCTGCGTTCTTGTCTCTGAAATGCATACCAAACCGGAAGCCCAGTGCCGATGTCTCCTCTCCCATGCTGGTCCCACAGCTGGCTGAGCAGTGTCTCTTCCAGCACAGGTGCTCATGTAGGTGCAAGGCCGGGTGGAGACTCTGAGTTCTGCTGAGTTACAAGATGGTAGAACACAGGGCTTTCCCTGCTTATTTATCAACATGTACATTACTGGGTTATTATACACAGGGTGGTACTCTTGGTCAGAATTAATGGCATCATACTATACTCACGAACCGGTGATACCATTCTAGGAGACAAGTGGGAAGGCTAAATCATCACTCCCTAGGCTAAAGACAAAGGAAAAACAGATGTCAGTCAGGGAGACCACAAGAAGACACAGGGTCCCTTTGCTGAGCTGTAGTACTCTTGGTTTTCCCAACCCGAATGCAGAGCAATGCTATTTAAATCCTATTGGCAAAGTTCTAAGTTTGCTATTAGTAGCCCAGTAGAAATCGTAAGTCCTTTTATCCCCAAGTACAGATTTTCACTGAGACTGAAGCTAAATAAGACCAAGAGTCTAAGTTTGCAGATGAGATTACTAGACCTAGTCAATTCAAAACTATACATTGCTCTTGAACATAATTTCAGCATATAATTGATGAAAAGTAATCAAGTCAGAAAAGCTATACCAGGGGCTGGAGATTCAGCTCAGTGGCACAGTGCCTGCCTGGCAAGCATAAGGTCATGAGTTCGATTCCCAATACCGGAAAAAAAAAAAGAAAAAAAAAAAAAAGAAAAGAAAAGCTATACCACCTTCTGTTTCTCTCACCAACTACTCAACAGTCTGATTTGTTAATCCATCAGCATTAGTAAGAGAAATGGGTCAAACTGACATGATACAATATTTTCCCACCTTTTAAACTTTGGACCTTACAGTTCAGGTGGAAAGATGCTTTTGTCTCTCTTCATATTAGACAAGCTCTGCCAGAGTAAGTAATAAGAGTCACTCTGAGTATAATTGAGTTCCATACCCTTGGGGCTAGAGAGATAAAGCACTGGTACTAAATTCCCACTGAAAGGCCCCAACCAGCCCCCCAGGGGCTAGAACCAGAAGCCTCCCAGTTTTCCCAGCCCTGAGGGTCGCTCTCTCCAGCCAAGGCTTCTTCTCCCTGTGAGGTCCTTAGGGACTGGAGATTGTATTAGTATGCTAAATCACAAGAGATTCCTGCCTCTCCCTGAGCAGCATCTCACTTCCCTCCCAGCCAAACTAGATTTGGTGTTTAGAGCAAGGCAGAAAGTTGTAACGATCATTCTCTTTAAATTTCAGTAAAGCAGTAGAGAAATGTCAGTCCAGTATGGGAGTGCACACTTGTCACCCCAGCACTCTGGGAGGCTGAGGCAAGAGGATCACAAGATCAAGCCTAAACTGAACAACTTAGTGACTTAGTGAGACCATGTCTGAAAAATAAAATATAAAAATGAGTTGGAAATGTAACTTAGTGTGAATGTCCTGGGTTCAATCTCTGATTCCAAAAAAAAAGAAAGGAAGGAAGGAAGGGTGGAAGGAAGGAAGGAAGGAAGGATGGAAGGAAGGAAGGAGGGAAGGAAGGAAGGAAGGGAAAGAGAAAGAGAGAAAGAGAAAGAAAGAGAGAGGAAAAAGAAAGAAAGAAAGGGAGAGAAATATTAATGTTTTTAAAGAATGACTTTTCAGTAGCTGCTAAACTACAAAAGGGAAACCTGATATTAAAAGACGTTATCACTGGTGCAGGCAGAGGCGGAGCTCAGCTGCAGTCCTCACACACCGAGTCACACTGCTCATACTTGCTCCGTGGGGAGCCTCGGGTCACACATTCGGGTAGATTGCAGTCATGTCTGAAGATATGCATAGATAAATTTCTACCCAGTGCAACCTTTAGCTATGACTAGGTGTTACCCTAAAGAATTGTGGAAGTAAAAGCTTAAAAATGAAAGGTGAAAACCTATCAGTGTTATTAGAGCAAAAGTAGACTACACTGCAGATAAAGTGTCAATAATAGCTAAGATATCAAAGCTTGAACTTACTCACCTTTAGAAAAAATTACTTCCATTTACAATTAGTCTCTAACATGAAAATCCAAAATAAAATACTTAGAAATAAATTTGATCAAGGAGGTCACTTGTACATTGAGAACTGCAAAACACAGCAGAAAAACTTGAAAAGACTTAGAAGTGCAGACGTCTGTGTTCCCCAGGGGAAAGACAATACCATTAACCGGTGACAGTACACAACATGATCTGCAGATCCAATTCAATTTCCATGATAATTCCCCACGCTTTTTCATTTATTTATGTTTTATAAAGAGATGTGGATGAGACACTCCTCAAGTTCACACCAAATTACAAGGGACCCAGAAGAGCTAAAACACTGTAGAGAGAGAATGATGTTGGAAGTGTCACATTCTCCAGGTTCAAAACTGACTACGATTGCAGTGATCAAAATAGGGTGATGCCAGACCAGGACAGGCACCCAGGTCCACAGACTGGAATGGAGCTTCCGGAATATGCTGCACACCAAAGAGGAACTGATTTTCAACACAGTTTCCCAGACCTCGTAGTGGTAGGAAATGTCTCTTTGACAAATAGACCTGTTCCAGTGGGCATTTACATAAAGAAAAACGAAGCTGGGGCCCCTAGCTCATGCTGTGTGCAAGAACTTGATCAGAATGTATCAGTGGTTTAAATGTAAGAGCTATGTCGGTGTAAAGTCAGTTTCTTTCTGGGGTGCCACTGATGAAAAGAAAAACAAGAGAGACAAAGTTATGGGGTCAGGAAGCTTCAGCCTCTTGGACTGAAGCCTCAACTACCACCCTCCTTAGCCTTTTATTAGGATACAAAAGCAGCAACAGGGCAAATGGGAGGAATAATGAACAGGGTGAGCAAGAAAAATACAACTCAGTTATCACAGGAATGAGGCTTGACTTACTTAGCCATCATGTGATCATTCCTTCGGGCACATCTCAGCAAAGCATCTAGTGTTGTCCCTAAGGCTTTCCACAGGGACTGAGATCCTGCTTTCCTTCCCTTTTACACTAACGCTTTTGCTAGACTTCCTCCGGAATCAAACAATCATAGGGCTTCGTCAGGCTCAAAGTCTCACACAGGTAATACATTATAAGGTAATCTACAGAAAGTCCTTCTCCACAGAGCTACAACTCAAGACTCCTAAGAAACCATAAGAGTGAATTTTCATGCCCTGGGACTTGACAGTGGGTTCTGTGACCAAAACAGAAGTCACACATACAAAAGTTGACAAATGGGACCTCATCAAGCAGAAATAAGTATTGATACATGCCACAATACGGAGGAATTTTTAAATGTTATGCTAAGTAAAAGAAGGCTGCCCAAAGGACACATAGGACATTGCTCCATTTTTATGAACGATCTGAAATGTGCACTTGATTGAGACTGGAATAGCTCGTCAACATGTGAGCATGGGAAGTGGTTTAATGGCGTCTTCTTTCAACATGCTGAAAACACTTTAGACACCGACACAGGCAGTGGGTGTACAGTACTATGAACACACTGAATTGTGCACTTGGATTTGTCAGTTTTAATTTATGTAAATTTCACCTCAAGTTTTTTTTAAATATGAAAAAAAGAATTCGTACCATTAAAGGATATTTCACAACTGTGTCTCTCTTGATTACTTGAACTTAGGAGGAGTTTCTGAATACAGAGCACACTGAGCTCTAGACCTGCTGTGCTGTCCCAGGGACTGGGACTACACAGTGCAGACCTGGGTGTGGTGTAAGATGGCAAAGCCCGGACCAGGTCAGGGTGGTGAGCTCATAAAAGCATCTTCCCTCTCCAGGACCTGAGGGCCGGATGATGCGAGGATGGGGTGGGAGTTAATCACCAGATGTGTGCACACAGTCAAGATTCCTTAACACAAAAGCTGATGGTGGAGAGGACCCGTTATTGACACCTCCGTGTCACTGTGCTCCTGGAAGACACAGGTACGCCATTACGTATTCTGAGAAGCCCCTCCTTCCATTCTCAAGATTTTGTGCTTCACTTCTTAAATGACATTTCCTCTGAAATGTTTCGTATCCCTCCACACAAAATGGAATGAGCAAACATCAGCCATCACGGGTCACTGACCCAGCCTTTAGAGCTGAGTGGAGATTATGTCCTCATTTCTGGGATGCCTCTTAGGTTCTGCCGCCTAGTAAGGGGAGAAAGGTTGAAATCAGCAGGCTCACAGAAGCACCTGCTCCAACCTAGCAGACCCCACAATGGTGCAGCAGCATTTTGGACAAATAGCCTGTGTCCAGAGGTTCATCTCTCTGGGAAGACGCCACACTGCATGGAAAGTGCCAGAAGTGGCACATTCACAGCTCCTGCCATGCACAATTTAACTCAACAATCTGACAGTCTCATCTTCCAGAGTGGCATTCTTATTCTTAACACCTTCGTAAAGCAGCATAAAAGAAAGAACAATCTGCGATGCATTCGGAAGACAGCCTGCTCGTCTGATCACCGCACAGCGAGACACAGACTCTGAGAGCTTACAGGAGCGGCGCTCCGCAAGAATCCCTGGAGTCATTAAGACAATTAAGTCGTCAAGTGACATGGGAAATCAGCGGGAGGTCTCAGTGGAGAAAGAAATAAAAATCATTCATTTGATAGAGGACTGCTCATTTGGAGTACCACGGGAAGCCTTTCTGCATTGTTTTCCTTACTCTATTTTTCATCCAAATCTGAGAGCCCAGCTGAAGCACAGGTTCACCATGACAGATGATTCCGGTCGTCTGTTAACGCCCAGTCAGCAGGACAGAGAACGGCGAGAGAAAGAGCTTTGCTAACGGAGTCACAGGGCCAGTGTAAACCACTCCCCAGGTCCAAATTCCCATCAGCTGGCTCCAAATTCCAGGAGGATGTGACAAGATGAGGATAAAAAGCAAGGTTTCATTAAGTGAGAATGTTATTCCCAACCTGCAAAACAGAAAGGCTTTATTTGTTATGTGGAGAAAAATAGTTTTAAACGAGATCGAGAGGCAAGAATAATATGCTCTCAGAAGCAGAGGGGCTGCTCCAAGTCGGCAGCATCAGCACCGCCAGTCCTTGCAGCACTGTGAGGACCCTTCCGAGAGCACCTTTCCATCCACTGCACACTAGGTGAAGCCCAAGGATCCTCGGAGCCACTGCCCGTTATCCCAGTCATCAGCCTCCGAGGCCCGGGGGCACAGCCGCCCGAGGAGGGGGCCCTGTCTGTGGGCTTCCTCGGATGGAAGCCGCCGGGTGGGGTGGGGCAGTGTCAAGGCCGTCCTCTGTCTGGTCCTTCTCTTCCATCCCCTTGTCCCGTCCCTCTGTTCCATCACTATGTTCCGTCCCCCTGTCCCGCCCCTCCCGCCGTGATGCAGTGTGTGGTGGAGGTGGAGGGAGAGAGGCAAATGATGGCTTCAGTGCCGAGTGGGCAGCAGGGCCTTCACTCTTCCGTCATCTCTCCAGGAAGCTGTGAGTCAGGGTCATGGGAAGACAGTCTCTTCCTCGGTGCCTTCTAAATTTTCTTTAGCTTAGTCTGTTCCCTTAGATGTCTTCTTAAGCTGCTGGGTCAGGAGGCGACGGGGACAGAACAGTGTCCTGGGGAGGAAGTTCTGGGAGCACTGTGCAGGGCTCCCAGATGCCAGGGGTAAGCAGATCCCCTCTGCAGACCTCCTCCCTGACCCCTTTCTCTCCGCTCTAAGAACTCAGTGGTGGAGATGACGGAGAGAGTTCCTGAGGGCTTCATCAGAAAACTGGACGCTGTCCAGATACCGCCATGGAATTCCATGGAGCTGGTTCACAGGACCGGGTGGGCACTGAGCACACGGTGTAGACAGTAAGATCACCCCAGAGGTGGAGGAGGCGGTGGACCCCAGGGTCTGCACAGCCCACCACGCTGGAGCTTTGGTGGTCAGTCTGGCCAGCACCAAGGCCACAGGAGGAGCACCTGTGCAGGGGAGTCCGTGTCCAGCAGGGACACAGCCACCCTCGGCAGAGGGCAGGTGGAGCCAGGAGTGGGAATGCAGGCCCCTCCCTCCCACTGGCCCTGCAGGCTCCTACCAGACCTGCCAGAAGCCAGAAGGCATGTCACTGGGCCGTGTGACACAGGCCCTGGTGACACAGGGCCCTGGTGGGTGCGGGGGAGTCATTCCACCTGAAGGGGCCCCTCCCCTCCCTCAAGGCCACCCAGGCTCGAGTGGAGACAGAAGACCACGCTGGCCTGGACTGCGCTGCTGCCCCACACTGGCCAGAGATGGACTGGGCCTAGGGCAGAAGTCGGGAGCTGCTCATATCCACAACAGCTTCCGGACTGAGACCACATGGCTTGGTGTTTAGGAGGACTCCTAATGGGACAGCAGTTAACTCTCTCTCATTCTGAAAAGTTCTCTGTGTGGAAAAGTTGGGGACTGCTCAGGCCTCCCCTGCCCCGCTGGGTTCCAGCTGAATGGGGGCTGGGCCAGGAAGGAAGGAGGAGTTGCCTGGACATTCCGCCAAGCACTGGGCATCTCCTCAACCCGTCTCCGAACATCTCCAAGGTCAGAGCCGGGCGTGCCTGGGGAAAATGAAATGCAATAAGCAAACCTCAGATTCCAGGCCGTTCCCCACGTACTTGGGAGGTGGATACAGAAGAAGGATTTGTTTGTAGGAGTTATGGTTTGAAGAATTCGTGCAATTTCCTGCATTTCTGGTCACTTTTCTTCTCTTTCAAGTTCAATAAAGGAAGGCTGAAAAACAGCTCTTTCAGCTTGAAACCTTAGAAATTGGAAATGGATTTTTAGTAATGCAGCAAAGTGCTGTTCCACAAAAATCGATGGCCCCTTGGGCTGCGCTGATGGAGCTGACCTGCTCGGGAGGCACTGGGGATGTGCACAGCACAGCGTCTCCTGCTGGACGCTGCTTCTGGCTGCACCTATGGGGAAGGGGTTCTGACCTCCACCCTGCGCCTGAGCTGCTGTGGCTGAAACGCCCCCAGTCGCTGTCCCTCTGTCCACTGTTGTCTCGTTTAGGGCCGCTCCTTCCTTGAGCTCCTTCCCATCCTCGCACGCCAGCTTGCATCTAGCAGCAGCACTCGTCCTCAGGGCTCCTGGCTGAAGGTGGCTGTGCACAGTCCTCTCACCTCCGCCCTCCCTGCCACGGTGCCCCTCAGGGTGCAGACCACTCCGAGACTCAGAGCCAGGCTGGGGGACAGCGAGGACCAGGAACTTAGCAGTAGGGTTAGCAGCAACAGGCAGACTACCTCTCCACCTCCACAGCTGAGCTGTAGACTCCCGTCGTCTATAGCACCTTTCCTTCCATCTCTCTGCCTGTTTCTTTTCTTTTCATTTCTTTTTTTTTTTTTTTTTTTTTTTGGAAGGGTTACCAGGAATTGAACTCAGGACCTCACACCTGGCCCCTGTTCATTTTCTAAGTGTCTGCAGAGAACAACCCCAATTCCTGCCTCCCACTTGACATCTGCAGGTGCTCTCCCCTTCTGAAATCCTATAGTAATTTTGTGCCAACCACAGTTTCACTTTTGGTGTGATTTTTCTGCTTTGCCCACTTTTTATTTCTCATTTTTCTTGAGCTATATTGCAGTGGGGTCTTTCCATCCAAGGTTTCGTGTTCCATTGTTTCAGCTACCAGTGGCCAACCATGGTCTGAAAATATTGATAATGCATTTCCTTTTAAACAGCACACTATTCAGAGTAGGGTGATGAAATCTGACTCAGTCCTGCTGCATCCAGCCCAGAATGTGAGTCACCTCCTTGCCCAATGTACCCTGGCAGTATACACTACCCTCCTGTTAGTCACTTTGTGGTGATCTCAGCAATCAGGTCAACTGTGACAATATCATACTGCCTATGTCCCAGTAATCCATACTTTCTTAACAATGGCCTCTATGCACCAGAGTGATAATGTTGGCAATCAATTAAGCCAAAGAGAAGCTAGAAAGTGCTCCTTTAAGAGAAGAGGTAACAGTGCAATAAGATACTTTAAGAGACCATTTTCATGTAACTTTTACTGTGTACTGGCATAACTGCTCTGCTTTATTAATAGTTAAAGTTGTTAATATCTTACTGAATATACTTTATCATACATGTGTAAGTGTGTCATAAAAATGATGCAAAGGGTGATCAAGAAATAAGTTGTGTGTTTAAATTAAAAATGTATTGCAGTAAAAGATGCATTGCCATCAACCCTCCTCAAGCTGCACCCCCCCATCAAACACATTTGTTCCATGGTTCCTGCCACTTTCTGAAGCAGTTCTGGAAGTCCTCTTTCATGAGTGTCTTAACTATGGTTCATAAAAAATATGGTGAATGCTGCTGCTGGGCACCATCTAACGAAAGGCAGCTCCTAACAACATGATGCTGTGTCCTCATCCACCTTATTCACCAGGTCTGGCACAGTGCAACTTCTGGCTCTCATCAAAGTCAAAATGACCATGAAAGGGAAATACTTCGAATCCATTCCAGGCATTGAGTCAGCCACAACTACATTATAAGACACTCAGGAAAGAAGACTTTCAGGAAAGAAGACTACATGTCTTCTACATGTCTTATAATGTAGCCACGACTACATTATAAGACACTCAGGAAAGAAGACTTTCAGGAAAGAAGACTACATGTCTTCTACATGTCTTATAATGTAGCCACGACTACATTATAAGACACTCAGGAAAGAAGACTTCCAGAACTGCTTCAGAAAGTGGCAAGAGCAATGGGAGAAGTGTGTTTGAAGCAAGAGGGAGTGTTTGAGGAGGATTTGTGGCACTGTGTCTTTTGCTGTAATAAGCTCTTTTTAATTTAAACATTCACCATATTTTTTGGACAGCACCTTCTGTGAATGGAGTTTGGTACTCTGTGGTTCCAGGCAGCCACTAGAGGTCTTAGAATGCGGTCCTCTTTGATAACAGGTGGCAGCTGGGAAGGTCTGTGGAGAACAGTCCATGTTGGTGAGGACTGAATGTGTGTTTCAATGGTATAATGTCCTTTTCTGTCTCACTGGTCGTTCTGGCATCACTGAGACCCCCTGCTACCCATGCCCTGGCACCATCCACCCTCGGGGGTGCCACTCAGCTGCTGGGCAGTAGGACTGGGCCCTGAACCTTTCCAGTGTAGCCCTGCCTGACTGAAAAGCCTGCAATCCCTAGTCTGACATGACAGCAGCTGCCAGAGTGGGAATTTGTCTGGGCCTTCCATGCCCTAACCATAGTTCCCCAACTCCATGGGAGCCAAAAAAAACAAAAACAAAAAAAGAAGGCAGCGAGGACACAGGAACCAGTCAGTCGAGCAGCAAGGAAGACTGTAGGCATCGTCATGAGGAACCTCCCCATGCTGCCCATGAAGTGTCCCTCCTCAGGAACTGGCCTCTGGGAAGGGCTCTCAACCAGGGGCCCACCAACCTGCAGCGATGTAGAATTCAAAGGGGTGGTGTTTTATGTTTCTATCAAACTCCACGGCTGAAAACAACCCAGCTCTGTGTGCAATACACCAGGACCTCCTCCCTTGGGGGACTGTTATGGTTGATACATTGTGTGAACTTGGGGAGTCCAGAGGTTTGGCTGAGTGACTCAGCAGTTCTGCATCTTGGGGTGAAAGGGACACGCCCTTTCCCTTCTGGGATGTTGTTTATTGTGTTAATTTGAGAAGTTTAGAAAGTTAACTATGTGACTCAGCAGGGAGCCAGGGTGCTTACTTTGTATTCTTCCTGAGCCTGTGCAAGGGGAAGGCATGCAGAGGCTGTGGTTGTAGAGGACCACCCCCACGCCCCCCAGAGCAGATAGACTGCATAAAAAAAGGAATTGAGGAAGGACTGGCTGCTGGTTCTTCGGAGGAGCTCCAGTCTTCACCTTCGGCTTGGTCATCTTCTGTCTTCTGGTGCAGACTGTTCAGCTTCCGCCTGGGACTCTTCAGCCTTCTGGTGTTGGCTCTCTGGCCTTCGTCGCAGATTCTTCAACATTCCGTCGCAGACACATCGGCCTCCTGATACGGACTTGCACGGACACTGCAGTGAGCTCCAGGCCCAGACCTCGGCTCTTCAATCTCCAGCATGCAGACGCCCTCTGCGCGCTCCCTCATCCAGCTCTGTGGCTGACCATTGTAAGTCAAACTTGTAATTTCTTGTACATTTGTTTATCTTGTGTTGTGTCTGCTTCTCTAGTAAACCCTGACTGACGCAGGGACTGTAGGAGATCATCCATGCCTTCGTCCCTTTCCAGCCCCTGGAGCTGCGTTCCAACATCTGCTACACTGCAACGTCTGCTGCATCATCCTATCTTCCTTTCGATTCCAGCACTTTTGTGTATCTCTGATGAGGGCCCTGGCCATTACAGTGGGTCCAGAATAATTTCCCTATCTCAAGGTCTCTGACTTAACCATGTCAGGCAGCTTGCCTGTGCCTGGTAAGGTCATCGATTCTGAGGCCAGTGATTACGGAGAGGCCTCTCTGAGGCACTGTTATTCTGTCCACCACAGATGGGGAGGAGTTGCATCTGCTTTGTCTCAGTGGGGACAGAGCTCTGCATGTGAGCCTCAAACCACTGGAGTGCCAGCAATGCTGCTGCTCAGTGCTGCAGTTACCTCGGGGTATCAGGGCTCCCCAATCAGCTGTCATTGCCTTACTGGCCGCAGAGCCCTGGTGTGTGCTGTGTCAGTGAAGGAACACATGGCAGTAACTGTGAGACAGGGGCTTCAGGGAAAAGCACCGGAGCCAGCCCGAATCTCTGAGTCACTCCGACGCATTCCGCTAGGGGACGTAGAGCACACTCTCACGGTCTCACCTTGCGGACACACTCTCTTCCCGGCAGCTTCCCACCTGCTGCCCTATGAAGAAGCATGGCCAAGCTGTGAGGGCGAGGACTGCGCCCTGCCCCACCAGACACGGTGAGTGCTGTTTGTGCATGAGGAGCCCTGTGACATCCCCTGGCCTCCTGTGTTTGACAGGGCTTTGGAGTTGACCCCTGTTCACTTCATCTTAATAAACAAAGCCTTCTTTACTCTCTCGTCTCCTAGCTGCACCTGTTGGCTCTGCACTTACCGAGGGTGAGCCCACTGTGTGCGGTTACAGGATGGCACAACTGGAAAAATACTTTGAGAACACGACTTCTGAGTTCCCTCTTACCTCACATCAAGTTTTCCAAACAAACAACTGTGAGATGAGGATGCATTTGTGAATGGTGTCTGAATGAAGGGCTCGCAGGAGAAACCACTAAAGAAATGGAGGAGAAAGATGGAAGGAACAAAGAAGAGCCGGGGTCAGACGCAAGGGAAGCCTTGGTCTCAGCACGCTTCTGTGGGGAGCTCTGGAGTGGGCATCACAGCTTGTCCCAGACAGAGTCAGAAAGGACTTTTCAACCCTGGGCCCAGTCAGCCGTGAGCTACAGGTACTCCGAAGACATAAGCTCCCTGGCAAATTGACAGCTTTCTGTCAGTAGCATCAACCCCCACTGGCTAAGAGCTGTGCTCCAGGGAAATGCAAGCATTCAGGTCCAGAGGCAGAGGACACCAAGCTGGGAGAGGAGCCCCAGAAATGGCTCAAGGGCTCCAGGGGAATCTGGGTGTGGCACCAACAGCACCCACTGCACTGTGATTCTACATGATTCATGCATTAAAGCTATTTTGAAGAAGGGTCTGTCATCCTCACCAGAGTGCCAGAGAAGTTAGGTACAAGGCAGGGCCCCTGGTTCTGTGCCCTAACAGCCACATGGCTTCCCGGCAGGCTGGGCGTCTGCATCCCTGAGGGTAGATACAGAGGATACATCCAAGAAGGCGATTCCAGGATGCTCAGGGAGCCTCCCAACCACAGCTTCTCTGCACTGCACCAGCGCTGTTTATTTCCACAGTCGCACCAGACCTGTATTTGTTGCTTCCATTGAAAGAACGGCACAAACCCAACCTGCGAGCATCAAAATGTTTCTCACAAAAGAAAAGTGAGTGTCAGTGACTGTGGACCACTGTCATTTAAAAGCTGCCGTGTGACTCGCAGGGGTTAATTTAGAGTCTAACGTGCCCCTGAGACTGTGACGGGAAGACGAGGTACCTGCCTCGCTGTGTGCGGCATGCGCCCTCCTTCCCTACAGTGAGCTTATCAGAATGGGTCGAGTCCCTGCAGGAGTGCAGGACAGGGGGACGGATGTGCCAGCCAGGGAACCAGCAGGAGGAGTAACGGCTTTTCTTCAGATATAACCATGCAATTATTTTATATACGTGTATGCACAATTGCCTTGAAGCATATTTTACCTTTAAAAGATATTTCTTCTGGTGAACATGTTCTTAAAATTTATTTAAATTCCAAGTTGAAAGCAAATTGTAAGAAACAAAATTGTTTGTTGAAGTTCATTTTCTGAACATAATGACAATGTTTCTCAGTTCTAATAAAATGATCAGAACTATAAGGAAATAAGTGTGAAGGATCAGGAAGCCTTGTGTAGGGTGTTCTGACTTAGGAGTTTCATAAGGGAAAAAACCAAAATGCACAGATTTCCACTGCTCTCAGAGAGCTGACAGTAAAACCAGCACGTCTACTTGGACTGGCTGTGTACCATCACCTTCAGGTTCCACTCGATGAAGATTCTGGGAGATATATTACAGTGTGTGAAAGAAATCCTCCTTCAGGAACCCAGTGATAAAGAAATGAAAGACAGAGAGAAAGAGAGACAAAGAGAGACAGAGAAACAGAAAGACAGAGAGAGAGACAGACAGACATAGACAGACTCATATACATAACTTTGAGCTAAAATTATTTTTATGAACTATCAGTAAATGTCAAGTCCTATCCATAACCATGGTCACAAAATGGACATTATAAATATAAGCACATGGTTACACTATAATGTAAAAATATCCTTGTTTTCCTTTGTACTGCCTTTACAACTTGCTAAAATGATCAGCATAGCATTAGGTGACAGCAGAAGACTGTGATACAGACAGGACAATACTTGCACATCTAGAGCTAAGATCTATTTGGCCACTTGCAGATTGTGGAGTTTATTTTTGAAATCTTCAGCTCTACATCTCATTTCACCTCTCACTGATCTCTGAACACTTGGTTGTAATGATCCCTTCTCTCCTTTCCCACAGATGTCTTACCAGTATATAAAGACCTGGCCTGAAAATACTAGGACTAGAGGCCTCATTCGACGCAGCTATTCCCCTTCTGGGTATCTTCCCAGAAGAACTGAAGACATTGCACCATGGCAATACATGTGCACCCATATTTACAGCAGCACAATTTGTAACAGCTAGATGTTGGAAACAACCTAAATGCCCATCAACTGATGAATGAATAAAAAAGATGTGGTCTCTTTATACAATGAAGTACTACTCACCCATAAAGAAGGATAAACTGGAGACTTTTGTAGGTAAGACGATGCAACTCAAGACCATACTCATAAGGGAAATAAATCAGACCGGTATGTGTAAACACCACATTGTCTCACTAGTGTTACAACCTGAACAAGAAAATAAGATCCAAAATGTACAATAGATCCTGTGAATTGGGAAGAAACTGTTCAAAAGAAAAGACAAGCTGTAATGGGAGAAAGGGGAAAGGAAGAAAGGGGAAAAGAAAAAATATATTTATACAAAAGATAGTTATACAGCTAGTTTCTCTTAGTTCACTGAAATGAAAGGTTTGTGCTGTTATTGTTTGGACATGATATTATGCCAATCTCTTGTACTCTGAATAACTACTATGAGGACAACAATATGCAATGTATTAATTATTGTAACTCTCCTACTAGCCTGTTTTGAAACTCTGTTTTATTGATTTTTTTTTTCCTCTAAAAATTAAAGCCCTGGAAGGCTGAGATGCGACTCTGCCTATCGGCTAATAAGCAACTTGCCAGAACTTCGTGTTGGTGGGAGAAGACACACTTGGGTCAAATGAGGGATCTTCTACACCTAACAGGCAACACAAGCCCAGTGTGTACGAGGTGGCGTCCCTGCTACAGTTCTCACAAGACACAGGAAGAAGCATAGTAATGCCTGCCTGCACTCACTATAGGGGAGCCCTGTGCTCATGGACCCCAAGTCTTATAACAGGCAAAAAACCCCCTTTACCTTGTTCACTGGACAGAGAAGCAGCCCCTTGCTCAGAGGAAAACACTGCCTTCATTCTCGAGAAGCGGCTCTGGTCAGAGGTCATCACTGTTGCTTCCAAGATGCACAGAAACAAGCGTTCGCAAGTCCTGCCTCCGTGTCACGGAAGTCTTTTCATCACTGAAAACAAAACGTCCTCCTGGCCCCTCTCCCCTCTGTCGCACCCCATCACTGTCCTGTGCCCACGGCCGCCTCAGCATTCCCACTCTCCCCTTCAGTTGCTCCTCCTGCATTCGCCCTCTCTGCTCCTTCTGAGCCCGGGGGACCCCTCCCCTCACTCCTCCCTCTTCTGCCCCCCATGGCATCCACACAGAGAGCCCCTCTGTACCAGTCCCCCTCCAACTGCTTGCCTGGGGTCACGAGGCCACATCTTTCTTGGTGACAGTCTCACCACCCCTTCCTCCTCTCTGCCAATTCTGCCTTCACTCTACAGTAAACTCCAGATCCCTTCCAATGCTGGGACTTCCTTAGGAACCCACGCTCTGCCCCTGGGTGGCTTATCCTGACCACACCATTGACACGGTCCAGGTGGCCTTCCTTTTGGCATTATCCCTCTGGCCTAAGTCCTTCTTCTGGGTTGAATGGGTTACATTGGCCCTTGGCTTCACCTCCTCACAACCTTAACAATTCACAGACTGAATCCATGAACTCTTTTCCAGATCTATCCTGCCTCTAACAGTCTTCACCTTCATGAGCAGAATTATCCCCCTGGCTGTGCAAATTAGGAGAAACATGTCCCTTCCATGGGACCCTTGCTGTATTAGTCCACTTTCTGTTGCTACAATGAAATACCTGAGGCTGGACCTTTTCTAACTGAGGCTTGGCTCACAGCGTGGTGTGGGCAGATGGAAGTCTACTTCTTGGTGGCCCTTCCTGTTTAGCTCCTGGAGTGGGCATCAAGGAAGCCAGCACCTCAGGGGTGGACGGCACACAGGGGAGATCGCGTGCTGGACAGGAAGCCAGAGCAGACTCAGCTGGAGGCTGGCTCTGTCCTGATACCTCCAGGAGACACAGTGCTCCCCGACCTAAGCACCCACTTCAAGCTCTGCCTCTTTAAGATCCCTCCACATCCACACCTGGAGCATATGAACCTTACGGCACCAGTCATGTCCAGACCATCACACTGGACTTCCAGCTAACAGCTGGAAAGTGGTCATGACTTACCTATTTTATTAAGAGGGAACACTATCTCCACCAGCTCGAAAGCAGTGAGTATGAAGTGGGCACTGTTACTGGCACCGGTACAAACAGCGTCCCTCAAAGCAACGCCATCAGCCACTGCCTAGTGCCCAAAACACACGCCTCACCCCACCACCAAAATGTGGGGAGCTCTGGGTCTAGAAGCCTGTGGACCTCTGTCCAGGCGTGGTTCTGAATGTTCACATGACAGAAGGGAACAACCTCATCTTCAGACACTTGTGTGTTATTTTAAAAATAAGAGAAAGAAGAAAGACAGGGCATCGCCAGCCTGAGCCTCCTGGAAAAGACCCAGAGCCAGAGCATGCTGTTCCCGCCACTGCAAAATGCATGGCAGATGGAGACGTCTCTGAGCTGCAGGCTTCTTCTATCCTGTTGCTGCCCATCTCTTGAAAAGGGAAATCTTGACATGGCACACACAAAGCTGGCTCTACAAACTAACGTAGAAGAGCAAGAAGAGTTGTAATTTCCAGTTTAAAAAAGTAAAAAGTAAATTGCTGCAATGATACCACTGTACAAATGCAGATTAAAAAGGCAACTTCCGAGGCAACAGCAGTATTCACAACAGTTATTAACACCAGCAGCCTGGAGATCATCAGATACGTCGCAGCTCAGTGGAAGCCTTTGCCGAGCCTCTGGCTGTGTGCACTTGAGTATTTCCAAACTATTAAAGGCAAAATCTCGGCAGCCATCCCTAGCTTCTGCCTCTGCTCCACAAACACTGCGGGACACAATTTGACTAATGTGAAATGTATCAATTAGGTGATGCCGTCTTTGAAAACTTATTGACTCAGTTTTTTCATTGCACCAGAAATTATATTCACATCCCACTTCTTTATCATTTGAATACATCAGTGGCTAATTTCTTATGAATGTCATTTGAACGATATTGGTATCTTATATAACGAAGGACAACTATCAAATAGGAAATAGCATATCTTGTAGTTCATCTGTAGGAACTTGTTAATTTACAGTTGACTGTGTGAACTGCAACATTCAAGCCATCCCTTTGCAGAAACAGGAAATTATTTAAAACAACCCCAAATTATTCACTGTGGCTCTCTGCTGACATGACATGACCACCCAGACAAGGCAAAACTTAAAATGGGGGAAATGACAGCACAGGAATCATTAAAATCTTGACACGCACATGCAAAGAGGGCTTGTGAAGAAGAGAGCGGGTGCAATGGGCTTGTGATAAATTCAGAGTTTTAAAACACTGGAATAAGATCTACATGCAAAGTAGAAACCATCAAACCTTCTCATAGGGACCAATGCTACCCAGCTTCAAGAACTGCTCTAGAGCTACAGGAACCAAGACAGTGGGTACTGGTACAAAAAAAGGAGATGGATCCCCTGATTGACAAAATGAGGAGCCAGGAAATAAACCCACCCAAAGTGGCAGCTCATCTTTGGCAAATAATCAGAGATAAAGTGCTGCGGGAAAAGTGTCTTTTCTTCAGATAGGGCTGGAAAAGTCGGACATCCACATGCCAAAACATAATAATAACAATTTGCTACAGAAATGGAGTATAGACCTAAATGTAAAAGGTAGCACATGAGAAAAGCTAGGTGACGTACAGTTTGGCAGTGACATTTTAATTACATCACTAAAGCATGACTCACAAAAGAAAAAAAAAGCAATGAGCTGTATTTAATTAAAATTAAAAACTTCCACTCTGCAGAAAATATTGAAAAGACTTGGAGGAAATCTTTACAAGGTACATATAGGATAAGAGACTGTAACCAAACCATAGAAAGAATTCTTAATCTCAGCAATAAGAAAATGAATAATTCAGTTAAAAGGGGCAAAAGATCTGAATAAGTATCTCATCAAAGATACCAAGCTGGCAAATAAGCACATGGATCAGTGTTCAACATGTTATGAGGGCACTGTAAATTAAAATAGTAGCAACATACCACGTACACCTATTAGAATCTCCAAAACCTAAAATGCTCACAATACCAAACATTGGTGAGCGTGTGGGACACAGAAACTCACATTCATTTCAATGGGAAACTAAAGCAGTGCAGCTACTTTGGAAGGCAGTGTTACGGTTTTTTACAAAGCTAAACATTCCTGCCATACAGTACAGTAGTTGTCCTTTTCACTTACCCAAATCAGGTGATAATGTGCATTCATACAAAAACACGAGGCTTTACTCGTAACTGCCAAATTCCAAAAATACAGCCAATATTTCACGTTGCCATCTGGGTGAGTAAGTTTGATAATAACTAAAATATAGACAAGCTCAGTAGCATGATTTTCCCTGTTCCTTAGCGTGTCTTATACTTTGGGATGGGCAGAACAATCAGTATTTCTCCCAGTCATTCAAGACGATATAATCTACCAGCATCGCTTTTCTGGAATACATCAGCTAGAGTAACTGCCCATCTGAAGCCCCAGCACATGCTCAAAAAACAATTGAAATTCTTTTCTCCGAAATGAAACAAAACTAACATTGAAAAGAAAAAGTTCCTGTAGGAAGCACAAAGTTCCTAAAAGGAGACCAGAGTCCCGCCAGGCTGCCTGGGGGTTCCGTAGACTTTGACTCAAATGTCGCCTCCTCCTGCAGGACCCCTTTGGTTTGGGTTTCACGCGCATACACTTCATGATTGTTTTACAGTGCAGTACTCACTTTGGATTTTCCTTCTATCTTTTAGAAAAAAATTCTACTCTTGAGGAATGTTGAGCGTTCCTGCCCAAAGGTAAATCTGTCTTAACCAAACTCTTCCTTTCCTTCCGTGTGCTCCACACCCAATCCGCCCACAACCACCAGGTCTCCTGCCCCGCACCTTCACAGCCTAAAAACACTGACAAACCGAACAGAACTGAGGGACACGAATGTCGCACTCGCAGGCGGAACACAAGGGAGTCAAAGGCTCGAGGCCAGGTTCGTCTGCTGAATGAGGCGAAGGTCCGCACTTCCAACCCCACTCTCACAGAACTGTCTTGTGGAAGAGCTGTGGCGGAGCTCCCCTCCAGGAACAGCCGAAAGAAAGCCCAAAACAATCCCCTTCCCCTCCACCGCACCAGCTCACAGGACAGATCAGGTCTGCTGAGAGGTTTTTTGGGGGACTCAGTTAAAGCATAGCACTTTATCTGCACCAACCTCTATATCCTGAAAGCAATTTCATAAAAAGAAAAAAACACGGAGACTTATTGACAAGTTCATCATATCCCACAGCCAAGAAATCTATATCAGAATGCACAAAAATAGTTAAAACAAAATTTATCCATTTGTCTAGGGTTACAAAGAAGAGTGAGGGTCGGAGCACAGAGCTTCTGCCAGCAGCCAGAGGACAGTGAGCGCTTCACCGTCGGGGTCCCTGAGAATTTGCTGTTTCTCAGACCGCAGCCCATTGCACCCAGTGGTGGTGTAAGCCGTGTGAACAGGAAGCGTGTTGATGCGTCACTGATCATCTGCACGCTCAGGAGTTTCCTCCACCCCTCGGCTCTTCCCATCTTTACCACTCTTTGCAAAGATCCACAGCCCTTGTCGGTATTTCAGGAGCCCTTTCGTTCCCCTCTTCCAGCGATACACAGTTCTGCTTCAGTGTGTATAATCCTAGCCAGGCCTAAAGAACGGGTGGGGTTTAATAGGTATTAAATACTCACACGCATGTGCATGCTTTGGAAAAACCCAGTCCTGGCAAATAAGAACCAACTGCAGGTTATGTGGGACCAAAGAAAGAGGCAGACAGGCCCAGGATTGCAGCACACAACCTACTGGGACTTAGGAACAGAAGTATGTCTGGGGCCACAGAGAGATAGGTGGATCCAGGGCTGGGGATATAGCTCAGTGGCACAGTGCCTTGCTTGGCCAGTGTAAGGTCCTGAGTTCAATTCCTGGTACTAAAAAAAAGAAAGATAAGTGGATCCTTATAGGCCATGCAAGACAAAGGGTTTTATAAATTATGCTAGATTTAGAGGGCCAGGGCCAACCAGAGTAAAATTATCAGGGCTGGAGATTTAGCTCAACGGTGCAGTGCCTGCCTGGCAAGTGCAAGGTCATGAGTTTGATTCCCGGTACCGGAAAAAAAAAAAAAAAAAAAAAAAAAAAAACAGAACAAAACAGAGTAAAATTATCAACTTGTTCAACATCAGTGGATAAACTTCAGCCGACACACCGCACTGAGATGACCATGTTAACAATGTTGTGAGTCTTAGAGGGCTTGAGATGCTCACTGAGGGTACCTGGTGGGCAAAATGATGGTTACCACCAAGATGGCCGCAGCTGTGTCAGGCAGCACTTTTCACACAGCATGTGTTTTCCACAGTGAACTGAATTTGACTTTACCAGGTGTGCTGTTCCTGGTTCTTATGTCAACAGTGGTTGTCTCTTTCCAGTATTTCCATTTTTCATATACTTTTGAGAAAAAGTTCACATGAATGACATTTAATGGGGGTGTTTATGTTGATAATTAAAATTTTACTTAGATAAGAGAAAAGGCCGTGCGGAATTTTCCAGGGCAGTGAAGGACTACGTGGCTCAAATCAAATCATGCCATGCTATCCTGTGGTCTGAATGTGAAGTGACCCCTAAACTCACGTGCTGAAGCTTGCTGCCATCCGATGGGCTCTAGGGAAGCAACTGGATCACATGAGTTCTGAGTCCATTGGATGGGTTAATCTATTGATGAGATCATTATTTGATGGTAGTATTGGGAGGTCATGGGAAGGGAAGGTAGGACATAGGTGAAGAGCGTAAGTCATGGGAGCATAGCATAGGGACTAGATCTAGTCCCTGGGCCCTTCCTCTCTACCCCTCCAGTGCCCTCTCTCTGTGTCTGTGTCTGTCTCTTTCTCTCGCTTCCTGACTCTGATTCCCAGCTGTCATGTGTTTTCCTCCACTATGCCCTTCTGCTACATTGTTCTGCCTCACCTCCAGCCCACGGCAATGGAACTAGCCAGCCATGGACGGAACCTTTGGAAACTATGAGTCAAAGTCATCTTTTCTTCCTTTAAATTGTTTACCTCAGGTATTTCATTGCAGCACTGAAAAGCTGCCTAACACAGAAATTATCATATTTCCCATTTAAACTCTTGAGCCTGCTGGATTTTGCTCCATCAGAAAATAAAGGTGGAAATAAAAGAAGTATAGACTGCAACTCAAATTCCATCAGTAATGCAAAACAGGTCAGAGATCTGTGCATTGAGTTAGCTGGGGGTTTCATTGTTTGATCTTTTGAGTAGCTTTGTTTAAAAGAATGCACATATATGTGTATTTAAATAAAGTTTAGATTATAGATACACGCCAAACCTGAAAAGCCTACATTGCAGTGCCAAATATGAAAGTGACAACATGCAATTCCAGCTCTGAATGGAAGCCAAATGCAAGCTGTTTTTCCTGTGTTTCCATCCTGGAGTTCCCCACTCACCGAGGCCTGGGCCCTTACTGGGTGTACCCAGACTGATGGGTTCCACATGGGACATCAGGCATCAGCAGGCCCCACGTCAGGTGCCAAGGATGAAACACAGGCGATGTCAGCGTCAGGTGTGTGTTCTTTAGAAGGGGTCCACGCCTAGCTGTATACAGGGGACAGTGCAGACTGACACTCCAGCCCAAGCACTCCTCATCCAGAGAACACCCAAGGAAAGACCGTTTCCTTCACGGCGCTTTGCCTCTTGCCTGGATTCGTGCCATTTCCCCTGTGTTCTTACTGCTGTTGTGGCTTTTAATTGATTTTTAAAAGATTCCTGCGGAGTGAATTTCCTAGAAGAGATTCTTTTTCCTACTGTGAGTAGCTGATGCCTGTGGTCTTCATATTCATGTTTATTTTTAAATGGCTGGTTTACCTTTTCATTTTGTTTTGAATTTTATGATGACTCTTAATGATTGCAAAAGGAGGCATCAGTTCCAACTAAGGTGACCCTGAGTGGACTTGGGAGGGTGGGCACCGGTGTGGGTGGATGGGTAGCAGTCAGGGCAGATGGGCTCTGGTGGGGTCAAAGGTTAAAGACCTGAGGAGGAGGCCGGGCTGTTGCTGGCAGCTACTGAGGCTCGCAAACAGGAGCACTGCCCCGGAACTGGCCGAGGGGCATTGCAGGAAGGTGCTGCTCCTTCCCTCACTGGGACAGGAGGGGACCCAATGGAGAACAACCCAGGAATCAAAAAGGAGGTGCACACAGACTGGAGGCAAGAGGAGTGGCCACCAGAAAGTGCCAGCACGGCCCTCGTTGTGTGGCCCCCAGTGTGGACTGCAGCCTACAGCCACACAAGGGCAGCAAGAAGCACTCACTGCCCCTCCTAGCAAGATCAGTGGCTTTGTGAGAAAGCACCCTGGTAAAATGGTCCCAAGCTGCCATCAGTGTGTGAGCCTGGATGGTGCCTGAGGTGCTGGCCACATCTCAGCCCAGCCTCACTCTGTCCCCAGCACCCCAGACTCAAACGTCCTCCTCGACCGCCTCAGGGTCACATCCACCCAGATGGAAGTCTTTATCGCCAGCATGCACAGCCCCAGAGTCCCAACGTCCAGGGATGCTGTGGGGGTGTGTGGCAAGAGCTGCTGGTGTGAGAGAGACACCACCGCACACCAAGCCAAGCATTGGAGGTGAGAGCCAAGCACCCTTCCGTGTTCAGGGACCTGGGCGTGGCTGCAGGGCACTGCCACACGTAGCGTCACTCAGGGGGGCCCAGCTCCACTCAGGACCGAGGCCACAGGGACTGTGAGGGGAACCTTGGTTTTCCTGACTGCAGCAGACAGCAGAGTTTGATGCTGACCTCGCAGGGTCCCCCCAGTCCCGGTGGAGCCCATACCATGCCCAGGATGATTGCCCAGCATGCCCTTTGCCCTGCCTGGAATTTTCCTCTCTGTATTTCTACCAGCTTCACTGTGGGACTCCCTTCTTATCGTGTCTGGAATCCTCCTGCTCTCCTGACAATAAAGCCCAACATCCGCTTGGTGAACGGAGTCCTGGAATCGCCACAGGACTGGTCGTCACGCAGGGAGGGCCAGGGCCAGACGAGAGCTGCTCGTGGGCAGAGTCCTGGTCCTGGGCCTAGATGTGCAGCCACCAGGCATGTGGGACTTCACGCCTGCCCTCATTAAAGGGCCAGAGGGAGGTACAGAGGTCTTCGCCGTCTCAGTGAGGTATTTGACCTTCTTTGTCTCTGGATGCATCACTTTTCCCTCTTCTGTGACCAGAGAACATCTGCTGTGTTTGCATATGGTCCCCAGAAACTCGTGGTTTGGAAATTTAATCCCAAGCTTCACATTTGGAGGTGAGACTTTGGGAGGGGAGCAGAGTTAGGTGAGGGCCTGAAGGTGGCTTTATATGATGAGGGAGGGAGCCAACTGTGGTGCCCACCCCCCCCCCGGGTCACCTGAGCGGAGGCCTCCCCAGTGCCCAGCAGGTGTCAGCACCCTGCTCATGACTCCCGCCTACAGAACAGTAAGGAAAACACCCTTTCTCTGTAAATTACTGGCATTTTCTTATAGCAACAGCAAACAGACCAAGATGCCACCTCCCAGGAATCTCAAAAGACAAAGAAAAAATGTACATGCAGTCTCTTAGACTGTCTCAGAAGAGGACAGCGCAGCACGTCACAGAGCTCACAGAGCAAACTGGGCCTCAGCCCCTGACCTGGCTTCTCTGGGGAGCGCCATACAACCCCGCAGGGTCCTGTGCTGACAGTCACCCCACCCGCCCGCTTTGGAAAAAAGTCACACATTTCCCTGCTAAGTCCTCCCAGAGTTCATTTTCAGAGGAAGAAATACAAATGCACAAAAATACACAGAACAGCAAATGCCATATTCCTGGAAAAAGATATTTATTCTTTTCCTGCATGAAAATAGAATTTAGCTGCAGAAATAAGAAAAGAAAATGAGGCACTGCTGTGAAATACCTATTCCATAAAAATCAATTCTCCATTAGAATAGCAATATGCCTGGGCACCTAATTTAGGAAGAATGAATTGCCGTGAGATTTGGGTAATCTCTAAGTCAATGTGGATTGCTTTGGGAGACCTGGCATCAAAAAGGGGGACCCCATGGAGCCACAGCTCCAAGAGCAGAAGGGCAGTAGAGAGGGTCGCCTGCCTTCCCCCCAGCTCAAGGAGTTGACCAGAGCCGGCCCCCCATTCACTGATGCTGAGAATGCAGCCTTCAAATTGTGAGGGACCGGCTGTGTAAAGTGGAATATCCGTAATTACTTGGAATCTAGGTAACACTCAGATTAACAAATTAGCATATTTAATAAAATAAAATAAATACAGAAAACCAACATTTCATGTGAATTTAAACACTGAGTAAAAGATAGAATTGGAAGTAGGGAGACAGACCCCGGCCCCACGCAGGGGAAGCAGACAGTGTGTGCTGCACATCCGTAGTAGTACAGATTGTTAACTGATTGTGGATTTAACTATGAGCTCCTAATCATTTTAAATGACCCTAATGAATTTACAAAGGCAAATTTAATAGTTCACAGGTATCAAAAATTCAAGTTAAACAGAATCACACACGCATTTGTGGAGAAGGACATTCTTTAGTTACTATTTTGTGTATTGCCTGAGGCCTGACCAAGCCATGATTGTTGGGTTCTGGAGGAAGTCTAGCATAAGCATTGTAAGCTCCAGGATCAATACTAGATGTTTTGCTGAGATATGGGCGAAGGAAGACAACATGATGGCTTACTGGTCAGGTCACATTCCTGTGATAATTGAGTTGTATTTTCCTTGCTAAAACAGTTGGTATCCTCCCATTCCTCTGCTGCCTCCTTGGTGGGTTCTGAATAAAAGGTTACTGATGATGGTAATCAGGGGGCAGTCAGTCCTAGAGACTGCTAGCACCTGATCACAGAATTTTGGCTCTCTTGGTTTGATTTTTTCTTACTTTTCTTATACATCTGCGGGCACCTAGTTTGGGGAAGCTGTTCACCCTGGACAAAGTTGGATGCGAAATCCGACACACATTCTTCTTTGCTTGTATTCAGAGTCTTTCTAAACTATCCACATTATGGACTGAGTTGTTTCTTTACTGCTTTTGTGCCTGTTCTGATGTCTTTCTGGGGGTGGGTAGTAAGATCTGGGTTTCTCCCTGGTTTGGCAACAATCTTACCACAGCCCGGGAAAAAGATCTGTTCCTCCAGCACTGGAAGCTGAGGTGTGTGGCTGTCGGACTACAACCCTGCCTTCTCCCGAGGCAGTGCAAACTGGCTCTACAAACCACCAGCCTCCGTTTCCTTTTAAGACTTAAATCCTCTTGAACGCTCAGTGCAGCACTGTTCACTGCATGGGCGCTGAGGCTGTTCTCCTGGACGCCTCCATCCACTGTGACATGATCTTTACTCCTGCTGAGCAGCAGGGAGGCAGAGAGCCCCACTCAGCGCAGCTCTTCAGTTCCAGACCTCCTTCTCGGCTTCGTCTTACTCCCACTAGTCAGCCCCGCATAGCTTGAAGAATGAACGGCCCCGAAGGCTGAGCCTCCGCCCTGGCTCCGGGAACCGATGCACGCGGCCTGACCTGGGGAGCGTCTCTGCCCTGTGATTGGGTCGAGGACCCACAGGGCAGAAGACCCCGCTGGGAATGAAGGGAGCCGCTAACTGCAGTGCCAAGGCTCATATGAGAAGCTCTTGGCCTGGTTTTGACAATCGGGCAGAGTGAGGAGGGGCCAGCCTTAGCCCAGGGCAGCTGTGGCAGCCTGAGGGGTTCTGGAACCTTCCCTGGAGTCTTCCAAGGGAGGCCTTTCCTTCAAACACTGATTTCAACTGAGGCCTCCAGAGGCAGAAGGAGCGTGTGGCTTGGTGCCACTCTGTTTGCTATAAACTGTCACAGTGGCCGCAGAATGCTGTGTCCCCCAAAGGGCAGAAGCACTTCTTGGCCCGCACCCCAGAGGCCGAGCCGGGCTCCAGTGTGCACTGTGGCCTGCCGACGCACACATTCTTAAAACTTGAGCATCTCTCCTCAGCTCGGGATTATAAGTAGTAGTCATGGGCAGTTTTACTTCCTGGTGGGGATGATTTGCTCCCTCCACGAGGCACCGAGGTAACTCGTCCTTCAGAGGCTGCGGAGGTAGCGAGTTAGCTGCCCCTTTCTGCCTGAGGTCTCAACGCCGACTTTTTCTCTTTTTGATTCCTTGGCTTCTCTTAACAAGTGCACACTTGCTTTTGACTAATGCACAGCGTTGGTGAACACACGTGAACCTGAACATCAGCTACCTGGGAAATCTGTGACATGATGGAAACCGTCTTGTGGCATCCATCCTCTGCCCACCGCCCTCCCTCCTGCTGCTGTCAGTGGCTTCTGTCCTCCGCGCGCCTGCAGAGCACCCCTGGCTATTGCGTGCTTACTGTGCCCCTGCTCACCACAGCCGTGTGACCAGGAGATGCTCCTTTCCCTGGTCCGATTCCTTCATCACAGCCCCATCCCGACATTGCACTGCTAAACACATGCTCAGCCACCCTGAAAGGTCACCCATCCCTTTTGTGGGGAAGAAAGTCCGGGGTGGATAGAGGAACGGGGTGGGACAAGTGCTCCTCTGGCTTTGGGGTCAGTTTAGGAAAGACAGAGCTGGGAAATTCATCTCCTCGGAGTTCTGGGTGCTGCTGATGTCCCTCGAGGTCATCACACCCTCCACCCTCCATGCCTGTTGCTGTTCTCTCTGTCCTGCTTGCTCCTGTAGGAGGCCAGGTGCCTTGCAGTAGCCCAAGGATTCTCAATCCCGGGGCTCCCAGATCAGCCTGCTGTACCCTCCCCTGGGGCAGCCCCTGCTCCACTAACCCAGAGCTGCCCCTCCCCGCCCTCAGGCACTGGGAAAACAGCTGCTGCTGCTCTGAGCCCCGCCTTTCTGGATCCTATCACCCCACCTTGCTCTCTCTGACTTCAGTTAAACCTTCCCAGTGCATTTTTCCCTTTTGGGGACAGCAGCTCTTACTTAACACGTTACTTCTCATACACCCTCATTTTCTTACATCAGCTGCTAGACGTTGTTCCTACGCTGTCGGACGCCTCAGTTTCCATCTTTGCTCCACAGCAAGGCTCAGAGTCCCTTCAGAGCGGCGCCTGTTCCAGCATTAGGGAGCCCGCGCAAACAAAGGGGCCCAATGGGCAAATTACTGGCAAACTAAATTGGCACCATGGAAACCAGTTTCTCCAAGACTGGCTGGGCTCCAAGGGCCTCTCAAGCATCCTGAAAAGCAGTTCTGTTGTTTTATTGTCCATCACAGAAGGATTTCTGATGGACAATAAAATGAGGAGATTTCCCGTCTGTCCCTGTTCTGGCTGCTTCCAAGAGATCAAACCAACCCCTGACAGCCAGCGATGGCAGAGACCCCGATCGGGGACAGGAGACATCAATATTTCTGCCTTGTGCTGAAAGGGAGCTGGATTTTACAAATAGGCCTAGTTTTAAAGAACAGTTGTAGGTCTCTAGAGAAGCTGTGACAGCAGTGAAGAGACCCCATACCACAGCCAGGCTCCCGTCATCCGCGTCTCACACAGTTGTCTCTCTGTTCTCTGCTATCACAATCAGCCAACACGGTACCGTATGACAATGAGAGCCCATGGCGCACTCCACTGTCCTCAGGGTTTGTCCACTTCCTTTCTTTCTTTTTTT
This sequence comes from Chinchilla lanigera, assembly GCF_000276665.1. Lineage (NCBI taxonomy): Eukaryota > Metazoa > Chordata > Mammalia > Rodentia > Chinchillidae > Chinchilla > Chinchilla lanigera. The sequence continues at coordinate 10,863,008 of NW_004955470.1, read as the reverse complement.
TTTTTTTTTTTTTTTTTTTTTTTTTT
>NW_004955470.1:10845016-10862882 GCF_000276665.1 Chinchilla lanigera | reverse complement strand
TTTTGGTTTTTTTCTCCGGTACCGGGAACCAAACTCACGACCTTGCGCTTGCCAGGCAGGCGCTTTTGCCGCTGAGCTAAATCCCCAGCCCTGTCCACTTCCTTTCCTCTGTCCCAGTCACCCCATTCGCCTGGCCCCCGAGGTTCCTGCTGGCTGTGACTGTGTCTTAGAAGTTCTTCGTTCCTCATCCGCTGGCCCTCACAGTTTGGGGAAGCACTGGCCCGGCTCCTTGCAGGCTGGGGTCATCTGATGTTTTGTTCACGGGGCTGTCAGTTTGGGGAGAGGCAGCGGAGAGGTGAGGAGTCCCATTCACCTCCCCACGCCTCCAGAGGGTGATGCGCGAGGACAGAGCATCCAGGCAGTGTTGGAAATCCTCCACCCGTTTATTCCACCATCTTGTCACTCAGATCGTCCCAGCCTTGACTCTGGAAGTCCTGACGCCTGCTCCTGGCTGCTGTCTGTGTGACATACACCCACATGCACACCCCTTACCCACTTCTTGCTGTGGTTCTGGAATCAGCTCTCTCTCCCAGGCAGGAGGTTGGATTTCTTCATGTCATCATTAAAAAGGGTGCACTGAAATCACTCTGTGTCTAAAGAGTTAATTCTCCAGCCTCGGGGTGTGGAAGAGAAAGAGTGAAGATGCAAAAACACAGCCGCAAAATGGGCGCTGAAGCCACAGATTATTTTTCCAGTTGCAAAAACATTTTTTTCAAGATTTCTCAAATATGAAAGTGGAAGTGATGGGGGAGCAGCCATCACTGTGAACAAAGAGACAGACTTAAAGGTGGAAGCCCAGGGACTCATAGCTGAGCAGCCCCCAGTGCGGGGACCCCGTGTGGAAGGACAACACTGTATGCAGCTGCAGGACAGCAGTTGGATTTATGTTCTGTATTCTGCTTTTACCCATATGCATCTTCTACCACTGTGCCCCGAGACAGCATAAAAAATCAGCACTTTACAGTCAATTTCAGTGTTTAGATTTTATTTATTTTTATTAATGTGAACTAATTGTTCATATTCCTGGGACTCAAGGTGGTGTTTCCACAGGTGCACACAGAGTGCACTGATCAATGCAGGATCATTAGCACTGCCTGATCCTCATCAATTCTTTCTGTTTGTAGCTTTTGCGCTCCTCTCTGTGCATTCTTTATAAAGAATATGACAGTGTGCTATGAGTTGTGGTCATCCCGCTGCTCTAGACACCAGGTCTTGTTTCCCTGTCTCCTGTACTTTGGTATCTGTTCTCCACTGTCTTAGTTACTTTCTTGTTTCTGGGACACAATACCTGACACCTACAAGTTAATGGAGGAGAGGTTCATTTTACCTCAGTTTGTAGAGGTTTCAGTCCATTGGCAGCTGGTTCCAAGGCAGGGTGGCATGGCAGAGGGGTCTGGTGGAGAAATAGTCCATAGCAGGGCAGGCAGGAGACATCAGCAATTAAGGCAGGGGGAAAGATACATAGATACCGTGAAACCTTGGTTCATGAGCATAATTCATTCCATAAACGTGCTTTTAATCCCAAGCACTTGTATATCCAGAGAATTTCCCCACAAGACATAATAGAAATTCAGATGATTTGTTCCACAACCCAAAAATATTTTTTTGTTGTTGTTTTTTGTTTTTTTCCGGTACCAGGAATTGAACTCACGACCTTGCGCTTGCCAGGCAGGCGCTGTGCCGCTGAGCTAAATCCCCAGCACCCCCCAAAATATTCATATAAAATTACTATGATACATAATGTAATACAAAATAATAAAGAAAACACAGAAGGAAAAGAAACAAATTAACTTGCACTTACCTTTGAAAACCTTTGTGGCTGGTGTGAGGGAGACAGAGTGAAGAGGGCCACCATGCAGGATGACTTTCACTATCATTAGTGGAATCACTTCTGCCTACTGGCTCAGGGGAATCTTTTTCTTTTCATGCAACTTTAACAAGAAATCTAGCCAATGATACACGCTTTTGCCTCTGTTTGAGAATTTCATGGAAATGTGACACTGCATTGTCCTTAAACAGATTCACTGCTCACACTGCTACAGCCTTATTCTGGTGGTGCTTTTCTACAAAATATTGCACCATTTCCCACATTTTATATATCTCCCTAATCTCAGTTGAAAAGAAAGATTCCTCCTCCTCTGCAGGTGAGATCTCCTCCATAACCTCTTGCTGTTGGAAAATGATTACCCACAATCCTGAAGAAAGAGAGAGAGAGAGAGAGAGAGAGAGAGAGAGAGAGAACCACTGGGTCAGTAGTGATCATGTGACATTTGGCATTACATAGTACTCATATTGCAAGGCATCGCTTGCGTATCAAGTTAAAATATATTAGAAATCTCTGCTGCTCTTGTGGAGCCCTGGTAGAACAAGCTACTTGCTTTCCAAGTTTCACTATGATTCACCCTTCCAGGCCACACCTACAGTGGCCAGCTCTTCCCACCAGGCTCCTCCTCCCTCCCTCACAGCCAGCTCACCAGCAGATGAGGACTTGGTGATGGTGACAGGCTGGTGTTCCTGAAGACAGTGGCACTGAGGTCTGTGCTGGTTGTTCCTGGTACTTCCTTGGTGACAAATCCCTGAGACTGAGGTTAAGGGTGGCAAACTAGTTAATCTGGCCAAAGAAATTTCAAGGTAATCAAATGTTGAGGTGGTGGCATGACTACTACTGGGGGCTTTTAGCCAGCTCTGTGTTGAAAATCAACAGCAAGGAGCCCAGCAGGATGATTTAGAATGTGAGTTTGGCTGGAAAGGAAGCTCCAGCAAAACTGTGGACTGCAAACATAGAGCAGAGGAGATCTCAGTTGCTGAGAAGGAACAGGAGAACAGAAAAGATGGCCTGAAGGCATCACAAGAAGCAGCAAGCCTCCACCCTTGCCTCAAAACTGCAAAAGCGAAAGACTTTGCTTTGAGGAGGAAGCCACAGAGCACCATGTTCCAGAATGGCAGTGGCCACATGATGTTCCGGAATGGCAGCAGCATAGAAAATTCGTTCCTCAGAATTGGACTCAGGGAACTGCATTGCCATTTAGTGCCTGCACTAAGCAATCCAGGCACTCAATCCCTACAGCTAAGAAAGAGGGAAGCCTGACTACTTCTCCAGCTGGCAACAGGCCATGTGGCGCTGGTTTTAGGTGCATGCAGAATGCAAGAGTTCTGAGGTTTAAAAAGGCTTCCACTTTTATTTCAGAAGGCCTGGGAGGCCAGGAAATGTGCTCCTGAGAAGGCAGTATATGAACCTGTGAGGGTGAAGCCAAAGATGCAGTGGAGACCCCAGAAGTTTGGAGAATCCAGGAACATGGATCATCTAAGGAAAGCTGCAAGGAGGGAGAAAAGTAAGCCTAAGAGAGAAACCATGGGAGCTATAAACATCAGAAGTGCTGTAGGGGTGGAGCCATCTAAGCCCTTTCGAGCTCACAATTTGCCAGACTGCCTCAGATGCTGGACATGGAATTACAGGACTTAATGTCTGCCCTGCTGGATTTTGGACTTGCTTTGATCCCAATTCTTTGTGTTTCCCTGTTCATAACTTTTGGAATGAAAATGTTTATCTTGTTCCATTGAATGTTGGAAGTGTTTAATTTTTGTTTTTATTTGTACAGGAGCTTGCAGCTAAGAGTTTGCCTTATATGTTGGAGGAGACTTAGGACTTGGACTTTTCAGCAATGCTGCGACTGTTAGGACTTTGGCAACTCTTAGAGATGGACTAAATAAATGCCTTTTGCAATAAGGGATGTGCATGAGTCTTTGGGGGGCCAGAGCAAGTATGTTATGTCTCTAATGTAATATAAGGTTGATAAAGTTAATACTGGTACTTAAAGATTGTTAAACCTGTATTATAATGTTCAAGCTATAAAATGTTAAGAATAACCACATCTTTGTATGTGAAAACTGGCTTAAAAATGTGTCTAGTTGACAAGGGGTGGATTGTTATGGTTGATACATTGAGTCAACTTGAGAAGTTTAGAAGTTTATCCAAGCTACTCAGCAGGGAGCTGGGGTCCTCACTTTGTAAACATCTTCATTCTGTGCAAGAGGAGAGCAGGGAATTTTGTGGGTGCTGCACTCACCCTGGGGGGCAAGTAGCCTGCTTACAATATAAGAGAGAAAAGGAGGCTTGCTTCCCCCCCCCCCTTTTGCTCTTGTTGCTTTTGCTGTCTTGTGCCACCTTGAACTGTTGCCCCTGTTCCATGCCACCGTGCCTTGGAGCCAGCTGATTATAGTCTGAAATCTACACAAACTGTGAGCTAAATAAACCTGTCCTTCCTTAATTTGGGGTATCAGGAATTTGGTCTCAGCAATAAGAAAAAAGTAACCAAGACACATACTAACTCTGATGGCTTCATTCTTTGTGTTAGCAGCCAATTAATGGTTTGACAGATATTTCCAAGGAAGAAAGAAATAAAGCAGAAAGAAAGAGAGGAAGGGAAGGAAGAAGGGAAGGAAGGGGAAGGGAAGGAAGGAGGGAAGGAAGGAAGGAAGGAAGGAAGGAAGGAAGGAAGGAAGGAAGGAAGAAGGGTAGGAGGGAAGGAGGGAGAGAGGAGAGAAGACTGTTGCCGAGAGGGGACCAGACAGTGAGGAGCTGAGGCTGCCTGCTCCTGACAATGGCAGCCTTCTCACCATCCGGAGGCCTGACAGCTCCCAGCCTTCAGCTTTTCTGAGAAGGACGAGTCTCACGTCCCTTGCTGCTCCACAGCCAGTGATAGCACTCGGGTCTGCGTTCCCAGAGAATCAGTCAGGGGAGTGACCTCACCAGCCTTTCATCCTCCAGTAAGACCCACGTGAGTCACAGACATGGCCAAAGCTCATGGGGCCATGCAGACCCCGCCTCCAAGCCACTCCCACCCCCACCTGGGTCTCCATCCTTCCGGAGTCCTCCACAGAAGAAGGAGGGGAGGAGGCTACCACCCCATTCCAGTGCACACATAGCACACATACACAGGAGTGCACGCACACACATACACACCCTGGAATACACGCACAGAGGACCATGCGCACACACATACCCTGGAATACACACATGCACAGAGAACCATGCACACACATGTACACAGGACCAGAACAGTCCTGAGGCATTTGTTGCCAAGAGCTTTGGAATGTCTCTTAGTTAGAATATGTTAGAAATGAGCACCTCTATCTTATGTTTCATGTATATAATTTCGTTTCTGCAATCTATCCTGAGTGCCAGTCACAAAGAGTTCTGTACAAGGAAACCCATCGGGAGAACATTGACCACTTACTGGTGCGATTATTTAAACATTTAGGATGCTTCCTAGTCTTTAAATTTTAAAAGACAAAGATAATTCTTCATGATATTATGGTAAACCCACAAGAACACAAACTTTTATTAATATTGCAGTTCTAATTTTAAAAGGAAATTGGGTAGAAAATAAGGCTAGGTGAAAATATACTACATATTAATACTGGTAATCTCCACATGATGGAATTATACATCCTTCCTTTTTTCTTTGCTTTTAATTTTCAGATTTTAAGCATGGAATAAATGACTTTGTTTTAAAAAATCATCTAAAAACGTTATTTTCGGCAATCTGCCATCAGCAGCTGAGTTTTGTTTCCAGGTAATGTGGTTCTAACACATGTGAAAGGGCACCCAGCAAACCAGCGAAAGTACTTTATGTGGAAAGTGGACCCTTTATTATTTTTGATGTTTTTAAGGCTTACTGCCCATGATTAGCCATCTCAAAGGAGAGGAACTGAAGTAGAAAGGACAGAGTAGCTGGATTTCCTTGAATATATTTTGTTCAGTTGGCTCTGACTTTGAAATTGTATAATTTCACATTATTTACTAGAGTAGTTTCTAAAAAGCAAAAGCCAAGAAAACAAATCTGGTAATCAATCGACAGCATAGCCGCTCACACAGAAACTGTGACTGGTGACTTCAGGACACAAGAATGCAACCCATGCGTCCATAATCAGATGTGTCGTAGAGGCAAAAGGAAAACCCACAGAGCTCTGGGCTCATCTTCACAGTGCTGATAGTAGCTGTAGAGCTGTTCTGTTATGTGTTTTGTAGGATAACTCAAATGTTTAGGTCAGTATTGTGAACTAAGATTTTTTTCGGCGTGGTTGAAAGAAGACAAGATTAATGAGGGTAAATGAAAACCCGCCATCCAGAGACATTTAACTGGGAACCCTTGTCATATCTTTTAAGATATTACATATCTCTTAGTTCTGTACATAAAAGCTACAAAGACAGACAAACCAACTAGTGCTAACATCTCAGATCACAGCCATCAAATAACATTTCTCACTATGGAAAGTAGGGCCTCTTGAGGAATGGCTGACCCCCACGTTCAAGAGAGACCTGGAACTTGCTCTCACACCCAAAAGCAAGGAAACTGGAAGGCAACGTGTGTCCCTCCCACTGGTGAAGAGGACCCCACTGGCTCCATGTGGAAAACCTGGGCCCTCAACAAAGAAAACTGCAATAGACTGAAGTGCATGAAAGACAACTGACCCAGGAGTTCATTCACTCTGACACATAGAAGGCAAAAATGTCAACTTCTTCCTCAGCCGTCAGATATGCTTGCAACGCAACTCATTACTTTAACCTGGTTTTAAAAAGTGTGGAAAGGGGACGGAGCGGTTACCAGGCCTTCCCCATAAAATCTACACTTAAAAGGACCCACATGTGTTAAATACCTGTGCGGGACACTGGGCTGTGCCCAAACGGTTGACAAGGAAAAGGCATTTTCTGGAATGACCCCCGCTACAAGGGATCGAAGTAGGACAGAGTACTGTGCTACGCAACACTCATGCATTAGGGGCCCAGGAAAAGGCTCACAACGGCTGATACAGGTCACCAAGGAAAGAGAGGACCAGACCCGGTGTGCACCCCAGTGAAAGGACACCCCGTGAGGCGTACACTCAGAAACATACACACATATTAATGTATGATGTCGCTTCTTGGCCTTTTGGCTAAGATCATATGTAGTACACATTAATACATGTACAGAGTCTTCCAAAACTATCCATACACACTCAGGGAAAGAAAAACTTGTATGAATATTTTAATACTAAATATACTGTCTTTTATATAGTCTTCCAAAACTATCCATACACACTCAGGGAAAGAAAAACTTGTATGAATATTTTAGTACTAAATATACTGAGACATCATGAAGCTCATACAAGTGACCTTCGGCCTCTACAGTTGCAGGAGGAGCTCAGGGTGGTGGCCGTGAGCCTCCAGACATTACTAGTGCAGTGAACTGCTGCTTGGGTAACCTTGGTCGTTGATTGATGCACGCTTTTTCGGCATGGTGTAGTGGATTTTCTGTGACATACGACGACCTCTAGGGTCCCCCAGACAAGTGTAACACCATCTGTTGAAAAAGTACCATGCTGTTTTTCTTTTTCTGGAGTGTGTATACATTTTTTTGGCAGACTCTATGGACCTCACTTGGATCCCAACCTAACAAACTTTCAGAAATGAAAAACCCAACCAGGAAAAGCAAACCCAGACGGAATGCTTGACACCACTGCGGAATGATTGCTAAGTTTTTGTGACATAATTGTCTTACGGTTAAGAAGCTGAGGTACTTTTATATCTATGTTTAAAATCTGAACCAAAAGGTCCACATTGCCTCACCATTGCCCGGGGCCTTCCCCTGAGGTCACCCTGGAAGCATTTGTGGGGCTCAGGTGGGTTCCCATGAGTTAAGCACGGGGAGTGTGGGCCGCCCAGACAGTGGAAAATGACGCTGTCCGCAAGCCTTTCATCAAAGACAGCTCCTGGGGCCCTCTGCTGAGGACACTGGCACTGCCTAGTCCCCATTGCCATGAAAGTACCCCCTAACTGTCCCAACCTGCTTTGATATCTGGGAACAAAGGCTAGAAGGCAGATCAGTGTTAACCTGGCATTCAAATGCTTTCCTCTGGGGCAGCATACCTGTCAGGCCACTTTCCTGAGCCGCTTTGAAGTATGGCGTCTGCCACAAGGGCAGAGGGCTTGAATTTTCCTTTTTGGCTTTTCTGGTTAGCCTGGGTTGATCAAAAAGAACTGTAGCTGTGTTGGGGATAAATCAGCACAACACCAGTTTCCAAAACCCCTTGAAATCTGAGGACCAAGGACCCAGCTGGGTCAGCAGAGTCCAGTCCCCCGGTGACAGTGATCGCACGCACAGAAGTCCTCCAGCCCCACCCCCCACCCCCTTTGGGCTCCAGACAGCTTATGCCCATAGAAATGCTCCTTGGCTTATGGTGGGTCACATCTCAAGAAACCCATCGTGAGCTGAAAATGCAGGTAGCGCACTCAAATTATCAAACGTTGCAGCTCAGCCTGCTCTGCCTCAGACATGCTCAAAGCACTCAAATTAGTCTACTGTTGGGCAAGTCCATCCACACGAACCCACTTATTATAAAGTGTTGAGAACCTCGTGTGACTTGTTATCTGTGTAAGAGCTATCATCATCTCCACTGGCAGTGGTGTGAGTGACTGGAGTGCGCTGTCTGCCCTGCTCGGCGTCAGGAGAGAGTATTGCACCCCGCACCACCAGCTCAGGAAAAGATCCAAAGCCAAATGGGACATATGATTTCTACCAAACGCGTGTCACTTTCTACCATATTAAAGTCAAACACTCCTGAGCTGAACCGTAAGTTAGAGACGAGCCATATCACTTAAGCAACAGTTGTCCTTTCAGTTGTGAGATATTTGCAGCTGCTGACTGGTAGTTTCAAAGCCCATAGCAGACTGTCTAGTTTAGCAGGACAACAAATTAGAAATAATTACACGAGTTTTGTCAGTGCTGAGTGCATAGCTGGGTTACCTCCGTTCCTTCTTAAAATTACCAGGGTATTTAGAAAGTTGGAATAATTGTGGCTTTCTACGAGTGCTTTTGAGGGCTAAATGTAACGAAGAAAGCTGAGGAAGACAGTGAAGCACGACAGCTGACACAATTCGGGATTATTGCATCCCAGACACATGTCAGGGTTCTTTCTGCTCCGTCTCCTGGAGTTCTCATAGACCCAGCCCTGCCCTGCTAGGAGGGGAACACGAGGGCCAAGCATGCTGTTTTACAGAGAAGCTTAGGAGGTTTAGTTTAGTTTATAAAATAGCAGGACCAGTACTAATAAATGGTACAGAGCTACTGGGAAAAACATACTTCTTTCACACTTTCTCTGAAAGTGATCCAGAGAAGTGAATTTCAAGAGTACCCATGGCCTTCTCCTCAGTACCCATGGAGGGACCGAGCCAGGCCCCCATGGGTACCAAAATCTGCTGGTGCTCAACACCCATGTAAAGGGGCTGTGGCTTGCAGAGAACCTATGCAGATCTCCTCTCGGACTGGAGTCACCGCTCAGAGCTTTTCACACCCCATGCTGCACAAACGCTGTGTAGGTGGGTGTTACAGAGCGAGCTTCATTCCAGGGACCAGGTCGCTCAGTGAATGGGCGGCTAAAGGAGGAAGAGTGTACAGTGCGTGCATTACAGTATTCAGAGCAGAGACGAGGTCTGGGGAAGCTCCAGCTTGATGACTGCACAGTGCTGTGATGCATAACAGGACAGAAGCCACAGTGCTGTGCTGTGCTCTACGGTCAGCAAACACTGCAGTGCTGTATGCATGGGGCGTACTGCACACAGAAGGACAAGACGCACAGAATTGTACAGAAAAGGAAAGATGGGTCAGAAGCCTGAATAGCCGTTAAACAGGTGGTTGAAGGAGGAACATTTACACTACACCGTTTGGGAGTGATGAGCTCAGAAGGGCTGTACACATTCCACAGAGGAGCAATTTTAGTTTTTATTTTCTGAAAAGAATACGTAGATGCTGAATTCACAGGTATGGGGTGAATGACTATATGTGATACTACAGAGAGACACTTCTGGCAGGACACTAAGGTGGGCCTTCCCATAGAGGGCGTCCCGATGCAGCGCTACCTGTACACATTACAGAAGCTAAACTACACAAACACAACCCGAGGCAAGGTGTGGAGGAACAAGGGCTGCCTGAGAGGCTTCGCAGGTGCCCGGGACTGCACACCTGACCGACACGAGGCAGCAGCCGAGAGTCTCGGTCACGGCTCGCGCTGTCCTGTGGGTGGCAGCACAAGGCGAAGCTCACCGTGCTCAGTGTTCACTCTCCCGCTGCACCACTCCGGGTGTCTGCTCCTCTCGTGAGCTGGTTCCACTTGCCAGATGGGCACAGTGCGGCCCTGACTACTTGACACCTTGCAGACCCTGTCCCAGCGTCACCCATCCTGGGACGGCCTCCCCCAGCCCTGGGGCCCTCCCCCCCCTCCCCTGCCCCTGGACTGCTCGGGGCTCAGTGTCACCTCTCTGTCTGGCCCTGCGACAGGAACTGCAGGCTGGAGCTGGCCTCTGGGGGTGTTCCTGGAGGGACCCCTGTGCCCCCAGCAGGACAAGCCCCAGGGACACAGCACAACTGGTCACCATGAGTCCCGCAAAAGACTGTGCACACCAGGAGTCTGTTTCAGCTGAGAAGGTCCATGCTCCACCACTCTGATTCAACTCAGAGGTCCATCTATTTTTTAAAAGCAAAAGGGCCCTAGAATCTGCAAATGCCTTCCTTTCTCCCTCTGTAGAGCTCCACAACAGCAGAGAAAGCAATGAACAGCAGCAGGATGTGCAGACAGACGGGCAGTGCCCTTTCTCGCGGTGTCTGATGTCTGGGAATCCGTTATACCATGTGTTTCTAGTTTTGCTCCTTTTTACTCTCCATGTTCTGAAGTTCTACGACCCACCTACTCCTAGGGCGTGTGCCTGCACGTTATGTGACACGTGTCAGGCTCTTCCCAGTGGAGAAATAAGCTCATCCTCTACTGTAAGGGGGCTTTTTTTTTTTTTTTCTTTTTTTGGGAAAAAAGAAGCCTGTTCCCTTCCTTTTGGCTATTTTCTTTCTGGAAACCTGATTAGATCTACTGTATTGATTCTCTACACCACAGCTTGTATTCTCAGCTCTTGTACTCCTCGACTTTGTGTCTGGGGGATTGCTGAAGACTTTTCCTTCCTGGCTTCTCCCGAATTCGGCTGTGTGACCAACCCCTTGCACACTCACACTTCTGCTCCCGTCTCAAGCCAACTATGTGCATCACCTGCTCCCCAGCTGCCCCTCTCCCCAGGGACCCCAAACCTCCCTGCCCAGTCTGCAGCCTCCACAACCTCTTGACCTTTGACTCCAGGTACCCCCATCCCACAGCCCAGCTCCCCCTCAGTGTACCTGCAGGGTCCTCCCCCCAAGCCATCTTCTTGTGCCCTAGACCATGGTGACAACCTTGCTGTGTCACCCCTGTTGCCCTGACCTTCCCCACAGCTCTGCCAGAGCCTCAGAGCCAGCAGCTCCTCCCGGCAGTCAACTGTGTCCCTCTTCTGCTGGGACCCAGCAGCCAGCCTGGGGGCACTGTGTCCACCGGTGCCCACGCCACACGCAGCCCTGTGAATCTCTCTGTGCTTTGGGAGACGCTAACTCAGTCCAGGACTATCTTAGTTACTTTTCTTGTTGCTGAGACAAAACACCCAACACCCAAAGTTAAGGGAGGAGAGGTTTATTTAGCTCACAGTTTGTAGAGGTTTCTTCTGTCCGTAGTTGGCTGGCTCCAAGGCAAGGTGGCGTGGCAGAGGAGGTGTAAAACAGCAAAAGCAACAAGCAAGAGACAAGGCTCTTTCTATCCCTTACATTGTATGTGGGCTACCTGCCCTAGGGCAGGAAGTATTCACGCCCTGATTCCCCGCACCCTGAATCCCAGCATTGCACCACCAATCAATCCCACAGTCCAGATCCGGCCACCTCTGAAAAAGCATGAGGCTCCGTGGGGACATCCAGACATAAACCAGAGCAAGGACAGAGGGGTGACCTGCCATTGACACTGGTCGGCAGCTCTTCAGCAGGCTCTGAGCTCCTCCGGGGATGTGACCAGCTGCTGCTCAGACCTCCAGGTGAGCCCTCAGGTACCACCCCTGGGGCTCAGCTGCAGGGACCTAAGGACGGGTGGGAAGTAACGCCTTGGCAGTGATGTTCTCAGAGCAACACCTGCTGGCTTCTCCTCCTGGTCCAGCCACCGCAGAGGTCACCAACCCCTCCTCAGCCCTGGCAGCCCCAGGACCTTTGCAGTCCTTGTAGCCTGGTCTCCAGCCATCTCCCACCCTCCGCGACACGAGGCTCCCTCATCCCTGCCCTCCCACAGGCACCATCACTGCCCTCTGCAGGTTTTCCCGCCCCTGGCCTGACACAGCGCCCTCCCTGAAGCGCCAGCCTCACAAATTGCAGCCTTTTGCAAATCTCTCACAGGCACAGGTTGGACATCGCTTCCCTGACACACAGGCACCCGAGGAGCTCTGGTCGAGATATGCTTTGGGGTGTCCAGATATTTACACACACATCGTGAAGCATAAACACAAAATTGCTTCACATTTCAAGTGCATTTCTCTGCGAGCTTGAGGATAATCTACACAGTACTTCTTAGGGTGCTCATGTTAGCACATGGCGTCAGGTGGGAGTTTTCTTCCTTTTTTCCTTTTGTTTTTGTTTGTTTGTGGTGCTGGGGATTGAACCCAGGGACTACCACGTGCTGAGCAGACACTCTCCCACTGAGCTACATCCTCAGGCTCAGGAACCCCAGGAAAGCACGAGTTCTCTTTCTTTCCTTCTCCCTCCTTTCTTCCTTCCTTCCTTCCTTCCTTCCTTCCTTCCTTCCTTCCTTCCTTCCTTCCTTCCTTCCTTTGAGCCTGGTCTAGCTACATTGCCCAGGCTGACCTTGAGCAATCCTCCTGCTTCAGCCTCTCAAGCACTAATAGACTGCAGGCAAGACCCACCCTGCCCAGCTCCAGAACTTGCCACCGTATCCTCCTGTCAGCCCTCAGCGCTTTGGCTCAGGAATCTCCCCCAGGATCACGTCTGTGGTCTCGCGCTGAAGGGTGGGTGGCAGGGAGACACAGCAGCATGGTGCTGCTCGCCCACCCCTGGGTGGAGAAAGGGGAAGCCTGGAGAGATGGGAAACACGGACCCCGTAATGGCATGACCCAGCCAGTGTGGCAGAACCCCTGGTCCTGACAGATTCTTTAGCAGGGGCAGAGCAGGGAGCCAGGACCCCACACTCACCCTGACAACCTGCCCCATGTTTCCCAGGACAGCGATCTCTGCAAAGCTGAGTCAGGATTTCGCCCCGGGGGTGAGGGGCCCCCACAGCGTCAGGGGAACCACTCAGGGCCATGGGTAGGAGGTGCCCTGCTCACCCACGTGGGCGAGTGAGGCTCCTACTTAAAAAGCCCAGGCAGCCTCTGGAGCTCAGAACGCCCAGGACTGGATTGAAAATGCTGCCACACCTGAAGCTGTGAACCCGTCCATATGCGGAGGATGGACGTCTGGACAGAGAGGTGACACAGGCTGGGACCAGTGATGAGGGTGTCAGAGCGAGGGTGTCATGCTTCGGGGAGCAAGGGCAAACACTCGCAGAATCACACGAGGTCTTCCTGGGAAACAGCGGGCAGGAAGGAGGGGAAAGTGGAAGTTTGGGAGATTAAAAACCAACAACCAAAGCAAACGCTCCACAAACCCACTCAAGTGCGCTTAGAGAAGTTCAAGCACAAAGTCAGAGCACGAGGAGGGGGACAGACAGATCACCAACCCAGCCAGAAGCCGAGCCTCTGGGGCCTGAGGAGACTGTGGGTCCAAGTTCCCACGTCCCAGTGTCCCCACAGCACAGGAGGGATGGATGGGGCGTGGCTGAAAATTTCCCACCAGTGGCAAGAACCAAAACCAGAAAATGGGCTGTACCGCACACACCCAGAAGGGGACTCCTGACACCACATCAGGACTTCTGTGGGGTGAGGGACGCACGATGTGTGGGAAAGCCAGGCAGGGTTTGCAGGACTCCAAGTCCGGGTCTGTAACACTCGGAAATGACTGCAGGAGACACACAGGAGAGGACAGCGGTGCCGGGGTGGGGACGGGTGAAGGTAGGGCCTGGGCTGTGAGCAGTGACACGGCGGCATCCAGTGGTGAGGGCAGGCCCGGGACTCCGGCACACACAGGGATGGCAGCAACCTGGTCTGGACCTGCACCACTGGTATTGGTGCCGCAGCATTCAAAGTAACTACTGGGATATCCGGGCAAAAGGAAAGTGAGACTTCCTGGGGACGTATAATTATTTAAAGCTAAATTTTAAAATATTCGAGCAAGTGACCAAAATTCCAGGTGCGTGTGTTAATGAAACCCCTTCCGATGGGGCGGGGTGCCTTCTGGACACCTCACACTCCTGAGGGCCCAGGGACCGGAGCCACTGAGCGCGCTGCCGCGCCTGCTGCGTCCTCCTTCCCTCGCTCATCTCCGGTATTAATGAGCGCGCACGCCAGCAGTGTAATTAATGGCTTGAATTTACTCACAGAGACGGAACCCACAAAGCGCTCTGAGTGATCAAGCGGCTTCCTCACACACACGTGTTGACAGTGATTCTGCCGTCAGGGCGCGCTGGCACCACTTGTTTGACAATTAACGCTGTACTTCAACCCTGAGAGAGCAAGGCCTTTTAAAAATTTCGTCTATTAATTACCGAGTAGAGAAAAGATATAAACTGTGCCCTGGGGTTGATTTTGTGATAAATTTTTAAGGCTAACTTACTGGAAGGCAGCACAGAGCAGAGGCCCTGGGTGCACTGAGTGACTGCTACCCAGTTTTTCCCGTTGCTGTCGGCAGAGACGTGCCTGTGCGGGTGACCGAGGGCTCTCGCCCCGGGCCAGCTTTCCCAGGAGGATCCGAATCCTCTGCCACAGCGGGGGCCGTGTACCCTGCTCCCTGCCCTGCCGAACACTGGAACACGGCTGTCACCACGGAGACACCGAATCCTTTATTCAAGTCCGTGCTGATCAGCTACCTTCAGTTTTTACAAGCGAATTTTTACGAGGTCGCGTGGGTTTGGCTGCCCCACTGCATGCAGAGCTGACGGTTGTATCCGATCAGTTGGGGGTGACTTCCTCCTCGGGGAGCAAGGGGTGTGCAGAATCCCGGCCTCCACGAGCAAAACCACAGAGCTCCAAGCGCCCCCTCCCTTAAGTCCACCCAGCACCCTCACTGTGCGGATGCGTAGATCCAAGCTGCCAGCCTGCCCAGCACCCGGGTGATCTCTGAGACATTCTTTTCTGCTGGATAAAAAGAGAATAACAAGAAAGAGAAGAAAGTCCCCCTCTCCTCTTTTGATGCTTAGAACTCCTGCAGCCACGCTGTGACCATGAGGCAGAATGAAGACAAAGCCTTTTACCCTGACACGATTGAACCACAGAATCAACCCTGGGTTGGTCAATGCTGATTTCTCGTTTTGTGGGAAGAATAAGCCCCTCTTGCATAAGCTGCTTCTGTCAGTGTTTGATCTGATACATCCCCAGGCTCCTGACGCAGGTCAGGTGGTGCCTTTCATGGCAGAGAGAGGAGAGTGCTAGTGTGGGAACAGGGAAGAATGGTCATGGGAGACGTTTCAAGGAAACCAGGACTTAGCTCTCAGCTGGGGAATCATGATGACTCGGACCACAGAGGGCCTCGCGGAGTACACTGAGCAACTTGGACTGATGAGTGAGGGCCGCCAAAGGCCACAAGAGTTTGAAACAAAAGACGTGACTATATTTGTACGTACAAATCCCATTCTGGCTATAGGTGGAGCACAGCTTGTAACGGAGCAATGGGAAAGGTGGGCACGTTGGGGTCACATCTGGGCAGCTTGCCCCATCTAGAAATGTGATCCACAGAAGGGCCTTGGACCTTAGGAAGGAGCGCATGCTCTGTCCCAGCGCTGGGCTGTTGGAAGACACAGTAGAGGGTGAAACAGACCCAAATCTCACCACAAGCGCAAAACTAATTAGTTCTGCATAAATCAAGGATGAAAAGTGTAATAAAAAAGACGCCACTTTCGGAAGAAGAGATAGCAGAATACTTTTGTAATTCTGTGCAAACTCTTAGAACAAATTCCAAAGAGACTGATAAATCTGACCACTGTAGAATTTAACACTTTTTTTGTTAAGAGGACATTGTAAAAAAATGAGAAAGATGAGCTCTTTGGGACACACACAGCTGGAGAAGAATGTGTACCCTAATGTCTGATATTTGTACAGAAAACCTAAAAATCAAGAAGGAAGAAAGAAATCCCACAGGAAAGAGGCGTACGCCATCACCAGGAAGGCCAAGAGGATGCATCCACGGCTAGAAAGCACAGGCAAGGGAGATCCACCTGTTGACAGCCAGGAAATAGAAGCGGAAACGAAACTGGCCCCAGATTGGCCAGTGACTCCTCCGCGAGGACGCAAGTGCGTCACTGCTTCCCCTCGCACGGCCCAGGGCACCCGCGTGGCCGCCGCGCCCTTCCCACACAGGGGCAGGCACAGCGAAATCGTCTGCATCCACACAAGTCTGCCGCAATCAAGTGACCCTGGACAGAGCAATGAAGGGGTGGCGGAGCCGTAAAGCAGGATGATGTACCGCGGACAGATGAAACCCACCGTGACCTTTCACACGGGAGTGACCACCAAAGCCAGCAGAAGAACGTGCCACACAAGATGCCAAAGGGAACACGCAGGGTCACGTCCCCTGCACTGCAGCAGCGAAACACAATCAAAACACGACTTGGAGGCCGCATGTCTGTTGCAGAACTCTCAGGAAACACAGTGGAAACAAACTCGGCATGCTCCAGAGGGGCCGCAGTGGGGAGAGGCGCCGTGATCGAGGAGGGCAACTCCCAGGCCTGCCACACAGAGCCAGGCTCAATTCATAGCAAAAGAGAAATTAAAAATGAAAGGCTCTCGAGGCTGGTGTGGAGGGACTCGCTGGTGTGGCGCCTGGAGGCCAGTGCTGCCTCTCAGTCCCCACTGTGCCCTGTGGTGACAGTGAGCTTGCGAGCACAACCTTCCCATCCGGAGCAGCCACCCCTGTGCTTGGCCGCTTGCCTTGGGAAGGGCAGGGCCTGGCTGCCCCTCTGGGGAGGAGGGAGGGTAGGGTGCATGTGGAGCCTGGCATTGGCAGCACAGGCCCTGCAGACACACGGAGGCACCCACCTGAGGGCAGCCATGCTGGTGCACACAGCCGTCCAGGGCTTGTGACTAAGTCATTAGGGTTTGGGTCACTGAAGTTAGAGGTGGTTGCTACAGAGCATCAATTCATTGCTAGAGAAACTGGTGCTAGGGGCAATGATCTACCTGTGCATGTCTGTGCGTGTGTGTGAGTGCATGTGTGTGCATGTGTGTGATTGGTTTGTATTCTAGGTGGCAGGGGCAGGCTGGAATAGGGTGAGGAAGTATTTGGTAAAACTGTGACCTAGGATTCCCTGGCCAACAGAGCACAGGACTGGGGACCCTGTCTCAGGGAGGAGGGACGTCCAGCGAACTTGGATGGCAGTAGCTGTCCTGCAGCTGTGTGTGGCCGAGCACTGCAAGAATGGAACAGATTTTTAAAAGAACTGGCCTCATCTGCAAGAATTTAGGCAGGAAATAAAGACTGAGCCTTGCTGGCTGGAAGATAAAATAGTTTCTTATCTCCAAATTCTCCAGCCAGATAAACATTCCCAAGCTTGTTGAAAATGTCAACGCCCGGGCACAGAATAACAACCAAACAGGGTGTAGCCATAAGTTAATTTTTTTAAAAAATTCAGAAAAATCCAGTTGATGCTTGTGAGATCCTCAGCTGGACCCAAGGGTTTCTCTCGGTCCTAGAGGCCCACATGTGCCTGCAGAGGAGGGCAATCCTGAGAGGACGGCTGCCCAGAGCAGGTTTTGAGGTATGATGGAGATGCCGTCAGGCCGTTTTGGTTGATGCATTGTGTCAACTTGGGGAGTCCAGAGGTTTGGCTGAGTGACTCAGCAGTTCTGCATCTTGGGGTGAAAAGGACACACCTTTACCCTTCTGGGATGTTG
>NW_004955470.1:10809988-10844521 GCF_000276665.1 Chinchilla lanigera | reverse complement strand
TTTATCTTGTATTATATCTGTTCCTCTAGTAAACCCTGACTGACACAATCCCCAAAATAAAAGACCCAATCAAAAAATGGGCCACCCAAATGGACACTTCTTACAAGAAGTCTAAATGGCCAATAATTGCATGAATAAGAGCTCAACATCTCAGATTGTGGAGAAACACAAACTAAACCAACATGAGGTTCCATCCTATCCCAGAAAGAGTGGCATCAGCAAGAAATCAAATAATAGCAAATGCTGGAGAGGCTGCAGGGAAAAAGGAAGTCTTCTACATTGCTGGTGGGAATGTAAAGCAGTACAAACATCATGGAACTCAGTAGGGAGATTCTTCTAGAAACTAAAAGTAGAAATTCCATTCTACCCAAGATATGCCACTTCTAAGCATCTTTCCAAGAGAGTTAAAGACATCAAATTACAGTGACAAATGTCTATGCATATTTATAATAGCACAATTCACAGTAACTTAACTTTGAAGCAGCCTATATGTCCATCAGCAGACAAACACGTAAAGAAAATGTGATATTTATGTACAACTGAGTACTACTTGACTATAAAGAAAGGTAAATTTGGGTCATCTGTAGGAAAATGGATGCATCTTGAAAATATAATGTAGAGTGAAATAATCAGACACATAAGATTAAATACCTATTGTTTCTCTCTTAAGATAAAGGCATTGTATAAGAAGTATAGAGCAAAATGGATGACAGATGGGGAAACGGGAAGACAGATCTTTCACAGTGGGAAGGGGAGTGAGGGAAGGAGGGTGGGGAGAGGCGGAGGAGGGAATCAGGAGGTGCTGTGTGTGGGGACTGTACCACCCCCACGATGCGTGTGATCACTGCATGTCTAAAGACAGGAGGGGGGAGGGATTAGAGAGAATTAAGATGTGTCCAGTACCTGCACCCACTCCCTAAGCTGAATGTGAACATCATACGCTGCAAATTCACACTAATAAAGTTGAGTTAAATGAACTATGAAAATCTTCCTCTCTCCCCCAGAGGAAGAGTTCTTTGGTTTCCTGTGTTTCTTGATTTGCTAATCTGTTCCACACTTCAGGTTTCATTGTAGCCACTCCTCTGTTTCTTGGTCCTCCTTGCAGTTCACCTGCTGTGCACTGTGACAGTGGACTCTGTTCAAGTCCAGCTGGAGGGACATTCGCAGACTTTGCAGTGGCAGAGCCTTGATGCAGAGTCTCTTTCTTACAGTCTCTTTCTTACCACTGCAGCAAGCTGGGAGCAGGGTAAACACCTGGGCATGACCAGACCCCTCTCCCAGCTTCTAGGCCTGTGCACCCAGCTCACTGAAAATGCTTACTGGTGGCCCAGCTGCCTGCCGGCAGGTGAGTGAGAAATGCTGCCCTGTCGTCCTGGAGGTCTGTGGTTGCTTGTGATAGGATGTTAGCGCCCCGGCAGGAAGCTGGCGCTGCTTGGATAGGTGGCGTTTTCTACATTGTAGGTGAGGAAATAGGCATTTGGAGAGGTTGACCTCTGCAGATTCGGATCCTGGTATTGGGCTCTTGACCCAGATTGCTCCTCAGGGTTCTGGTGCACTGTGGGCTCCCAGGACTACGGGAAGGTAAGTTCCCACTGAGGTATCTGATAGCTGATGTGCTGATTGCACATTTCCTGCACCTACCAAAAGTCTAGACTCAGGAAAGTTCCACTTGAAAGCAATATATAATGACAAGCCAGCCCCGGAACTCAGGCCAAATGCAAGTAAACAGAATAGCTGGCAACCTTGAAAAGAAAGAGCAAATTTGAAGGATTCATCTTTCCAGACCTTACCACAGAGCCGCAGCTACCTGAGCAGGGTGGCACTAGCAGAGGAAAATGCCCTGCACCTGTGGAATAGATGAGCTCAGAAACAAGCCTTTCTGCTGATGGTCAGTGGATGGGGGACAAGTTCTCCAAGCCTGTCCCAGCTTGGGGGAGGCCTGGGAAACAGCCCCAGGCAGGAGGGGTGGAGCAGATTCAGCAGCTTCCCTTTAGGATGACACACTCATGGCCCCACTAACCAGCAATGATCCCTTCCCAAGGAGGGGCCCACAAGAACCCAACACCTTCCCCAAGGCTGCATCCCTCAGAGCTCCCAGCACCCAGACATCCCTGCACCAGGGCCTCACCTCCAGCACACAAACCTCTGTGGGACACAGGCAAACCACGGTGCCCACCCACTTCACTCCAAGGAATAAACCTTAAGGAGTTTGCACATGTGTGCTTGCAGATGTGAAAAGAGTATTCACTGCATGCTATGGCTGTGTCTAGGTGTCCCGTAAGGCCTCATGCAGTCATAGGTGGGGCTTTTCCAGAAGTGGCTGGATCTAGAGTGTGTGTTGCTGGAATCAAGGTTGTGGGATTACTAAGTCAGTCTGCTGATTGATTTGACACCCACCGTAGGCCTGGTAGCCTAGACAGACTGTAAAAGGGACAGAAAGAAGCTGCTATTGTCACTGTTGGTGTGTTGGCTTGCTTTCTTCTGCCTGCCCTCCTTTGCCAGGGGCTGTTTTTTGTGGGGTACTATTTCAAAGTGCCCAAAACTCCAGCAGTAAGGAAGCTTCTGGACAGTTTAAGGACTTGACCCTACTGTGTAGCGCAGGCACAGAATGGGATACAGTTATGTAACATGACTCAGCACAGGGAAACGCGTGCACTGGTTATGGCACTATACAGGAAGGTAAATATGTGATAACGACCTGTATAAGAGTTAACCAACGAAGATGCAGGCGGCTCCTCTCTGCCCGGCTGCCTGCTGCTGCTGTGTTGCTGATGTCTGCCTGTGTGTGCTTTCTTTGGGGACCTCACACATGAATTTACTGCTTCAGCCTCCTCAACCTCAACAGTGGTGAGGTCGGCAGGATAAACAGGTCCACAGGAAACACAGAGGGTCCCCTCCTTGGTATCTGTGGAAACAACAACGAGGAAAAGCCCCAGAAAGGAGGTGTCACCATGCCTCCCGGCCTCACCTCGGTTACCTGTAGTCATCATCAGAGCGGCTTGGGGCTGATCCTGATGAGGAAGCTTCAAGGGGGAGAACCCCAAAAGGCCCAAGAAATGGAAATGCAAGAAGTTCAAAAGAGCAGTGAACTCCAAGTGGAAACCCCTGCCCACCACCACCAAGGGCAACAGTGAGTAGTAGGACATGGGCAGGGTGTGCGGGAGCACAGATGTGTGGAAGCAGAGGGGCACAGGAGTGCAGTGGCCGCCTCCTCCGCCACTTTCTGCCAACACTGGACCAGCACCCAAGGAGTGACAGCCCCCGCTGCAGCTAGACCAGCTACAGGGACAACAGCAAGGGTTGCAGGATGCCCCAGAAGTGCCAGTGTAATAGACTGAGGATGACCTACAACAATGGCTGGCTGCCCCAGGAGCCCAGTTGTGGGACACAGGAAGTACCACCTTCTCTCAAAGCATCAATTCCCATTTCCAGAAAAGTCCCCTGGTATTGCTGCATGCCTGCTATTCACCAGAAGGTGGCAATAGAGTAGCCCCTGCCTCATGGAGGTGGGCTGAGGGGACCAAAATGACTGCCATGCTTACCCATCCACACGGTCATGGGGTTACCGGGACTGGTGAGACTAAGGTGGGCGCCCCAGGCAAGCAGTGCCAACCCCCACAGACAGGCTATGGGACCACAGTAGCTCATTTGGCACCAGATTTGGACAAACCTGCTGGCTGCTGGCTTAGATGGGACATCCCAGAAGGGTGCATTGGCACAAAAGTTCCAACAAACACAAGCACAAGCATCAGCACAAAAGGGACAGTCCTGCAGGGGAAAGATGTGCTCGTGGCATGGAGCCAGGGTGCAAAGGACTGGTGGCTGGTGCTGGGAGCTCCCGTGCCACCCAGGGACTTAGACTTAGGCCAGGCGTCTGCTGCAGCCCAAGGCAGCCACGTGATGCTGATGCTTGGGCTGCACACCACCATGATAAACCAGAGAGGAGCCCAACCCGCTCTGAGCAAGCCACAGGGTCTCAGTGTTGCCAGAGCTAAACTGGTCCCTGGGGCTCAGGCAGTAAGACTTCCAGGATGTCCAAGGCTCTGCGCCGTGTCCTGATGTTTGTGTTTCCCTGGTTGCCGAAATATCCTGGAGGTGGACATACTGACTGGTGCTCAGCTCCACACCACGCAGGGGGAACTCCACTTACAAATTCACGTGATAAAAGCTGTAGTCTGAGGACATCCACACTGCAAGCAGTGCAATCAGAGGTTAACATAAATCATCAATATAATGTGACAGTGACACCGAGTGTGGCTTGGCCCAGTTGGCCAGGTCCTGGGCCACCAGGCCATGCCACAAAGTCAGGCTATGCAAACAGCCTTGTGGAAACATCTGGATAGTCCATTGCCCAACCTCCCAGGTGAAAGAAAATTGGTCCTGTCAGTGTCAGGGTGAGACCTTACAGTCATTTGCCAAGACCCATCTGGCTTTTGCACAGGCCATACTGAAGGGCTCTGTGCAGGGCGTTTCACCACTTTCTCCCAATTTCAAGACTGTCTGTCGCACATTCTGTGTCACTGTTTAATTATATTGATGATCTATGTTAACCTCTGATTGCACTGCAGATTTGGATGCTGCCACACACACCCTGAAGGCCTAGGGGTGGACCATGCATGAAGATAAGGTCCAGGGACCTGGCTTGTCTATCAGATTCTTGGGTGTTATCTGGACAGGTAAGACAAGGGTAATTCCCTATGCTGTTACTGTTAAGATCCAAATATACCCCAGACCCAGGACAGTACACCGGTTACAGATATACACGGGCTTGCTAGGTTTTTGGTGCGTTTACCTTACCTAGCTGCCCTTCTATGTCCTTTCTACCAGATAACTAAAATGAGCATGACATGGGACTAGATACATGCAGCGGAAGCTGCTTTTCAGGACTCAAAGAGGGCAGTTGCACCCGTGTAACCCCTACGAGTCAGTGACCCTACCCTGCCATTTACCCTACAGTCAATGTGCATGACACGGGATTTGGCTGGGGCTTATGGAAAAAACAGGAAAAGCAAGAACACCCTGTTAGGTCTTGGCCACAGTTGTGGAAGGGAGCTGAGAGCTGGTACCCCTTAGTAGCATGCAGTTAGCAGCAATGTATGCTGCTCTACATGCCTGTGAGGATCACAGGACAGCAGACAGTAAAAGTACACACCCAGTAGAGGGCTGGGAACAGATATGGATGTCCTGTCCCAGGAGTGGAATGGCACAGGCCCCTGCTCTCAGGCGTACCTCCACAGTGGGTCTCTGTCAGCTCACCTATCAGCAGCCAAACTAGCAACAGAGTGGGGAGCTGTGATGTACATTGTCCAGGAACCCGTCCGGGGGGATGGAGTCCTAGTCCCTACACAAAAGAAAAGACATCATCTGGCTGGTGCCCGGTAGACTGATGGGTCTAGCCATGGCACAGTATCTCAATGGACAGCTCTCACTGTCCAGCCCAGTATGGAAGTACTCTGGTTTGAAACCTGAACAGGCAAGTCAAGCCCACCGGCAGAGTTTTACACAGTGTGAGTACTTGTGATGTATAGAAAAAGGCCCCTACATGTGTACATGGACAGTTGGGCCATCTTTAGGGAGCTGACACTCTGTATGCTGACTTGGGTGGCCCAAGAGTGACAGATAGGGCACTGTCCCTTGTGGGGTGCCAACCTATGGTTAGACATATGGGAGTGTGGCCAAAAAACTGACCACGTGGTGTACCATGTTTCAGGACCTAAGCCCCTCCTCTTGTCGAGAAATGACTTAACAGGTGCCCTGACCTCCTCTTGTCGAGAAATGACTTAACAGGTGCCCTGACCAGGCATTGCAGTGGTTGACTGCTAGGAACAGCATCTGACTAGAAAAAACCATCGACTGCTGTGCATAGGATGCCACTAGGAATAGTGTCTGACCAGGGGCAGGGACCATAGACCTAGCCTTTCAAGTTGAAGCCCTTGCTCAACATACGGCCCACGCTCTGAATGCTATGCACCAGGCTTTGCTGTTGCTTCTGGATAAAACTTCTCAGATGGAAAAGGTTGTTTTGCAAAACCACATGGTTCTTGATTTGTTAACTACAATGCAGGGGGGTACTTGTTCCCTGTTGCACATAAAATGTTACGTTTATATATCCCCAACCTCTGGGGACATGGGATCTGGGGTACTGCTCCAAAGTTCCAAAGTTCAGGGCATGTACGGACTCATCTGGACGGTTTTGAGGACATGACCCCACTGTCCAGAGAAGGCACAAAGTGGGGTACAGTTACGTAGCCATCACTCAGCACAGGTAGAGGCATGCGCTGCTTATGCCATTATACAGGAAGGTAAATGTGTGATAAAGGACCTGTATAAGAGTTAACCAGTGAAGATGCAGGCGGCTCCTCTCTGCCTGGCTGCCTGCTGCTGCTGTGTTGCTGATGTCTGCCTGTGTGTGCTTTCTTTGGGGACCTCACACATGAATTTACTGCTTCAGCCTCCTTGATCCCGACATTCTCCTCGGCAATGCCCCTCTGCCAAACCCCCCTGCCTTGCAGCCAGCCAACTATGGACCAAAACCTCTATAAGCTGTGAACCAAGTAAACCTCTCCTCCTTTAACTTTGGGTGTTGGGTGTTTTGTCTTAGTACAAAAAAAGTAACTAAGACACTGCAGTAGGGCTCCTAAAAGCCAAACCTGGAAAACCCAATGTTCCCCTACAAAAGATTGAAGGAGTCACAGTGAAGTCACCATGGTACACCACAGAGCACTACGAGCCAGTTACACACAACACAGGGATAAAACTTGTAAATAAAACATTGTTTCAAGGAACAAGATAAAAAGATACAACCGGTATAAGCCACATATGTAAGTTTCAAAACAGGCAAAATAACTTATTTTGCATAATATTTATATGTGACTGGTATAGTTGTAAACAAAAGCAAGAAAAACATTACCACAAAATTCAATATAAAAGCTACCTCCAGAGTAGAAGGTGGGTGTGGTGACACACGGTGGTCGGGGTGGTGGATGGTAGAGGGGTTTTAGACATTCCCTTTCATGTGTGAATGTTCCCTCCCCACTGGGAGCATCCCAGGGCTTCTAGCTTATACCCAAATTATTAAGAACATGATATGTTGCAAAGAAATGTAGTGACAATTTTGTGGAGAAGAAACAAATTCTCATTTATTGGGCTAAATTATCCCTTAGTTATTGCAGGCTGATCAGGTCTGAAATCTCCCAAACAAGTGTATGGCGAAGGCTAAATAAAGAGACAAAAATGAAATGATTTCAGGGCTACAGGAGGATCAAAGCCCTCTCACAGAATTTGAGATTTTCTCAGGGATAAGACCAAGACCTACTCTGGGTGGCCTTTATTTATTTGGTTTTCAGAAGAAGGTAGAGGAGTACTCAGGAAGGGCAGAATCACTCCAGGACTTCTCTAAGCAAGATATTAAATTAATCCACCCAGGAGTGAGATGCCTGAGGCTACAGTGTTTATCTAGTTGAGATCGGATCCAGGGGTCCTTGGCTGTGATCTTGTCTTATCCTTTGAGGCTTTCCAGCTTCATCCCCCACTACAGGGTTTAGTAGGGATCAGTGACTCACAGAGGTTCACTTACTATAAGTCCGTCACCCACTCCAAACAAGCAGCCTAGGCTTTAGACAGATTCACAAGTAAACATAAAAAACCCATTGGTTAATTTAAGTCCTGCTCAGGGCTGCTTCATCATGGTCTCCCCATCACTCTTTTTTAGCACCATCTGGGGTTTGCAACCCAACAGCCCCTTACTCTGTCCCAAGCCAAACACACAGCCTCACCCAGCGCCTCAGGGCTGTCTTGCCCTGGAGGAGGTTTTATCCACTGAAGCTCAGTCAAAGCAGAGACCCTTGAAACCCAAAGAGAGAGGTGTGCAGCTCAACACAGAGCACTTGCCTCACACGGTCCCCAGCATGGCAAAAAATAAATAAAATAAAATAAAACATGGAATTAAATAAATTAAACAGAAGGGAAAACAAATTAAGGTAAACTAAGCAAATCTTATGCTAACAAAAAACAAATGCTGTAATAAAACATGGAATTAAATAAATTAAACAGAAGGGAAAACAAATTAAGGTAAACTAAGCAAATCTTATGCTAACAAAAAACAAATGCTGTGTTTATAGTCAACTAAGTTAGTATGTTTTCTTTCAAGCATCTACCAAGTAAAATGTCAAAATAAGAATATCAGCAAAAGGAATAAAAAATAAACTAGAGACAGTATCTGATAAACAGAACTACCAAAGAATAAGGCAGACCATCAGGAACAACATTTTATGTAAAAGCTTGCTGACTACTAAATTTTAACTAACTCATCTACCCCAGAGATATTTTAAAAACAAAAAAGTAAAAGATGTCAATAAATAATCCAATTGTCAACAGATCAGAAGAACGGGAGGTCTGTAACAATAGGGGTTGTCAAGCACCAATACAGTTTTTACAATTCTAAAAAAAAGTTGAGAACAAAGTTAGCTTACAACCTTCTGCAAATGTCAGCTGAAAATAGAAAAATTAGGTTGTTATTTGATTCCATCATGATTTCCATTTTTATCAGCTTCTTGGGCTCTTGTGGGTAATTACAAGGCTGTGTAGTGTTGCTGTTTCCTTCTGTTTGGGAAAGGAAATGGAGGCTAAGTCATCACAGTGCTTATTACCTGAGCTGATTAGCAGTTCCTGCAGCCACCGTCTCTCGTTTGGAGTAGAACAGCAATAACATAAATTCAACATTCCAGCCTCATAGTGAGCCATTTGCTTCCCCCCATTTTCCTAATCTACATCCACAAGGAAGCCTGCGTGCATATGGCTTTTCTTCATTATTAAGCCAGTATAGTCACCATAAAATGTAGCTAATCATGCAGAAATTACTTCATTTCATTATTTTGCTGGAGGGTCAAAATCAACCATATGTTTGGTCCTCTAAGACCAAGCATAAAAGAAGGGGAAGCGCTGAGCACCTTGGCTTTCGTAGTTGTTTGCCTGTGCTCTGGGAGAAAGTGCCTCAGATACAATTATGGAAGCCTCTAGTTTAATAAGCCTTTACACAGGGCATAAAAACTGACAATTACAACTCCCAGCAGTCTGGGCTGATTTAATAAGATTTAACAACTCCAGCAGTTGTGCACTCTAAAATAGAAATGGGAATGTGGCTCAGATGTTCTACGGATTAGACCACAGACCAGTAGATGAGGTTTAAACACCTAATTCTGTGAGAGTTCCTATGAATTTCCTGTTGGAGATGTCTTCTTTCATAAATTAATGAGTCATTGGCTCCAGAAACCTCTTCAACGCTTTCTATTCCTCTCTCTTCCGACTTCAAGCCACCTCATTGCGTCTTGCCTTGTGTTCTACTGCAACGTTACCCCACCTGGTCCATTTCCTCAACAGAAATCACCACCCAGAGGCAGAGCTGCTGCCTCCTGGCTCGGCAAACACAGCCCCAGACCCACATTCTCAACATCTTATTACCTCCTTTGAAGGCAGGAAAATCCCCACCAAAAAGAACTTCCATGAATTTCACCAGGAACCAAAGAAGAAGAGGAAGGTGTTTCAGCCAGGACAAATCTGTGGTACACTCAGGAGTTTAAAACAGGGCTGAGAAGGGAAGTGAGACACATTTGTACCCTCAGTCCCATACTCCAAGCTCATCTATGATGTGCGACTCTAATCCCCGAAACTGAACAACTGCATCATTTTCTTCGGGGGAGCCTGGGAACCTGACAACCTTTCCTGGCAGTGTTATCATAGAAAAATATTTTCTTATTTTAGAAGATAAATTTGTAAGCCATCTTAAAATACTCCAGCCTGAGTGTAAATTAGGGATTGCTACCATTCGTATTGAAGTCTAACCTTTGTGCACACACTAAAGATCTATTCCTCCTGATTTGTGAAGAAGGCCCTCAAGAAATCGGATGCTTCTAAAGACACCAGTAAATGAACACATTAGCGCCAAGTCACACTCGAGTAAAACGTCGGGCTGTAGTCTGCGTGGGAGAACCGTGACACATATCAATTTCCTTCCAGCAGCACCCCGGGTAAAAGTGAAGGATTAACCTGCAGAACAGAGGGCAGCAAAAGTCTGCAAGCTCAGGTCACCACTCACCCAGGGGTCACCAGCACAGCTCCAGAAAGACGTGGCTCACACAGTCCTTGGATCTCCATTCGTAACACAGTCTCTCCTTCCTTTAAAACATGAGTTATGTGATCCGGGGATAATTAGGAATTTGGCCTGAGACTTCCAGCTTGCCTCCCTCTCTTCTCCCTATTTGCTTTGAGACTTTCTATCACAGAAGCCAACACTTCATCATTCCAGGTCAAAAATTAAGAACTCGTTTTCACTTTATTTTCATTTTCTGATCGGAAAAAATAAACCTAACGTAAAATGAGAGTGGAGCACCAAGGGTAATCAGGAAGTACCGCTTGCCACGTTCCAGCTGAAGTTCTAAAATCTACACATCTGAATGTTTTCCTTCCTTCCTTTACTTGCTTATTAATGGAATAAACACTTCCCAAGGGCTTAATATCTACCTACAATACTCATCTGTCAACATTTAAGGACAAAATGCAGCCTGTAACTATCGGAAAGAATCAGACACTAACAAATTGAAAACAGTATGTTTCTTGTGGCTCTTTCTCTTTGAAAAAAACCTGCCATGTTGAGAAATAATGCACATGTTATACTGTTGACTCATTTAAAGTGTGTAACATGTTGGGTTTTGTTATATTACCTTATTAAATTTAAAACTATAGTAAAGTAGAAATAGCAAAATTTGCCATTTTAACCATTTTAAATGGATGATTACATCTAATTAATTGTATTCACCATTCTGTGCAACTGTCTCCACTACGTATTTCCAAAAATCCTTTTACTACTTCAAAGCAAAGCTCCATGCGTGCTCGCCAGCAGCTCTCTGTCCTCCCGTCCGGCCCCTGCAGTCTGTTTTCATCACGAATCTGTCTCCTCTGGGTGTGTCCTGGAAGTGGCAACACATAGCATTTGTCCTTCTGTGAGACAAGACAATTTTAGAACCGTGCAACTGCTGAGAGCTGCTGGGGAGAAGGAAAGCTTTGCAGGGCCCGGGGAGGGAGAGGCTGGTGAGCAGGGCCAGTGATGCAGGGACCGGTGCCCAGGCCGTGGGCACCACATGTTCTGGCTCAGGGTGATGTGGCTGTGGGTTCTCACCAGCACCTTCCAGCA
This sequence comes from Chinchilla lanigera, assembly GCF_000276665.1. Classification (NCBI taxonomy): domain Eukaryota; kingdom Metazoa; phylum Chordata; class Mammalia; order Rodentia; family Chinchillidae; genus Chinchilla; species Chinchilla lanigera. The sequence goes on along the minus strand of NW_004955470.1, from coordinate 10,833,333 downwards.
GAGGAAGAAACTCTCCCAGCACTCACCCTACCCCACCTTGTCCCTTCCCATTCCTTTTTCTGAAAACCCTTTACATATTCACATGCAACTTGAGTGTCTGAGAATGCAACAACGCAAGAAACACACAGGAATTTCCCCATTTTTAACAACCACAAACATGTGCCTGCTGGGTAGTTCTCAGCGTCACATTTATTCTAGGACAAAACAGGCCCATCCCAGTCTAGAAGACAGTAAATGAGAAAACAGAAGAGCAGGCAGACCACTGCAGATAGGGATGACTCTGGTCATGGTCTCTCTCAACGTCCCCCAAAGCTTCGTGTGCTCAGAGGCCAGGCTTGCGGAAGGTGACTAGAGCAGGGAGGTGACTTGACAGGAGGCAGGGTCTGAAGAGAAGAGGTGGTCGCTGGGGTGTGACCTGGAAGGGTTCACCTCCCTCCTCTCCCTGCTTCCTGTCCACCATGCTGTGAGCAGCTCTCCTCCACCAGGCCCCTCTGCCAAACTGCCCTGCCTTGGAGCCCGCTGACATGGACAGAAATCTCGACAAACTGTGAACCAACAAAAACCTGTCCTCCTTTAAGTTGCAGGTTTTGAGTATTGGGTCTCAGCCACAAGAAAAATGACTGATACAACTGTCAAAAAGGAAAAGAACAATGTGTCTCCCCCAGGTCAGACACAGGGCAGGGCTGGCGACTGTCACTGGGTGGGCAGGGAAGATCCTTGAGGATGTGGCACCAGAGTGAGGAACGCTGGCCCAGTGGAGGCACAGAAAGGCCCCTAGTGAACTCCAGGTGGAGCAAGAGGTCCTTGTGGTAGCTGTAGCTCCGCCCACCCAGAAGTAGTCAGCAGACACAGTGGCAGGCTTTGGGGCGGGGGGTCTTGTCTTATCATCAGTGTCATAGCCAGTGGGATGACCTTATCCAAGTTGAAGGAATGGCACTGCGGAAAGGGGGAGGCAGGGAGAGAGGATTCAATGACACCTCAAAGATCATGCTCACAGCGTCTGGGGTTTGACACAACAGTGGTGTGCCTCGCAAGGGCAGCCCGTCCTGTGCGCATTTGGGTGGGGTCTGAAGCAGCCTAAGAGGACGGCAGCGCCTGGGAACTGGAGTGGTGCTGGCGGCTTGGAGCAAGATGGTGGCTTTCGAGTCCCTGTAGAGAAGGGCACTGCTGAGGGCTAGGGTTCCGGCTGTGCATCACACAAAGCACTAAGACAGAGAACGGGCAAGTGTGCGTCCTGTGTGAGCAGGGTGGGGAGTATCAAGGGCCTGGCTTTGGAATGCTAGCTTTGAGATAACAAAACGTTCAGAAGATGCCAGTGGGCGTTTGCTACCGAGGCAATCAAAGGAGTCAGGGTGCTTTCCCAGAACTCTAGGGCACAGAACAGCCGAGGAAGGAGGGATAGAGATTAGGCAGGAGCTCAGGATTTCCTACAATGTACTGCCATGGATTCCAAGGAAAACGTAGAAATCCAGAAGGGTAGACCCCTATCTCAAAGAGCATTTGCTAAGCACTCCATCCCCCTCCTCCACCAAAGAACCATGAGACTCTGCAGTGGTTCTGGCCAATTCACAGGAAAGGGGACATGTGTCACAGCCCAGGCATGCCCTAGGGCAAATTCCAACTAGGAACCAGACCGTGCTAACTGCAGCCACTAAAGATACCTCTCTGAATATGTAACAGTCCACAGCGAGCTCCTGGAGCCAGAGCTCTCGGCACAGGGTCACCAAGCTCGCTTTGGTGACTCCAAACTGTAACAGGGATGAACATCACCCCCAAGAGTTGTCACCAAAGATGTGACAGAGAAATGGGAAGCCCCTTGGAACAGCCTTCATCTTAGGCTCATACTATCTTTGCAAATGATATTTCAAGTGCAATGGCCAATACTCACTCCAAGACAGCCTGATATGCACGTGCGCACGCATGCACACACACACGTGCACATGCATGTGACAGGCACTGTGAAAAAGAAAGAGTAGGCGACAGAAACAAGCCTAGGAAGACCTGATAGCAAAGTTATTCAAAACCTGGGCTACAGTTACCACTGTGCAAAGACAAAATTCACGTTTGGAAGTTATCTGCAGGGAACAGGAAACTATAAAAATGGTACAAGCAGTCTGGAAAATCACCTGATGTCTGTACCTAGAATGCATAAAAATCAAAGATAAATTCACAAAGTATGGCTTTGGCAATAGATTAGACATAACTGAAGAACGAATTAATGAACTGGAAAGCAGGTCTGAAGAAACAGCTAAAACTTGCAATCCAAAGACACTAAAATATGAGAAAGCTAGAAAAGCTGAGGACATAGAGTAGGACAGGAAGACCTGGCTCACTACTAACCTGCACCAAAGAAGAAATGAAAGATGAGAAAATGCAGTGGAAGCAGTGCTTACAGAGGTAGCATCTTTCCAATTCAAGGATTGGAAAAGGAGGGCTGGGGGTTTAGCTCACGGGCAAAGCGCCTGCCTGGCAAGCGCAAGGTCGTGAGTTCGGTCCCCGGTACCGGAGAAAAAAAAAAAAAAAAAAAAAAAAAAAAAAAAAAAAAAGAATTGGAAAAGGAACAAACCACCAGTTTGCTTTGCTGAACTTTTCCTCTGTACTTGAATTGACTACTCAGCTAATTGATGTTTGAATTTTGGTATTTTATAATAAACATACTGAAAGCTCTACATTTCACTCTGAGAACTGATTAACAGTATTCCATATTTTTTAAAGTGTCACGCTTATTTCATTTTCTTAATTTCTTTCACTATGGTTTTATAACTCATGGATTACAACACATATATTTTTAAAACTAATATATTTTTCCTAGCCATTTCATAAATATGAAGGGCTTTTGAGGTCTTTCTCTTTGCTTTCTAATTTTATTGCACTACAGTCAGAGAAGATAATTTTACAATATAAATTCTTTGAAATCTGAATTGTTTTTGAGGTCTACATGGGATTTTTTTTAAAGCGCCACATAATCTTGAAAAAAATGTGTTCTGTGTCCAGTGCAAAATTCTACACAGAACTGTCAGATCGAAGCTGTCTGCTATGTTTTCCCAACTGCTAAGTTTTCGTTGGAGCCATTTTGTGAAAGAAGTGGGTTACAGCTCCTCCTGTCCCTGCGACTGTCGTTTGCCTCACTGTCAGATTTTGCTCTAGTTCGTGAACTGTACTTCTGTGTTATATGCATTCGACTATTACCGACAAGATTTCCTGGGGAAGCCTTTGTTTCCTATAAAATGTGTCCTCTTTTCCTATTTTTATCTTATTTCTTCATTACTTTATTTTAGTATTTACCTGGCATATAGTCTCATGTCTTACAAAATTTTTACATGCTTAGCTGGGTGTGGTGGTGCACACCTGTAATCCCAGCACTCGGGAGGCTGAGGCAGGAGGATCGTTGGGAGTTCGAGACCAGCCTGGGCTACAAAGTGAGCTCAAGGTCAGCCCGACCTGCATAGCAAGACCCTGTCTCAAAAAGACCAAAAAAAAAAAAATTTACCTGCTTATACTTTAAATGTGTTTTCTTGAAAATGCCAAATCGGTGGATACTGTCTGTTCACATCTGTCATTTAATTTTGTCTATTTCTATAATTTATGATTTTTATATGTTCAAACATATTTCTGCTGCTTTGATCTTTGTGGCAAATATTCTTTTCTCATCCTATCTCTTTGTCTTTGATTACTCATTATGCTTTTATTATTTGTGTCTTTGCCTTTAGAATTTTACATGCACTCTTCAAGTTCTATTGTGCATACAAGTGTAAAATTAACCTCTCCATTCCCTTTGCAGATATGGCAAGAATTTTATAAAACTTCCTTGCGAACTTCCCAGCTCCCATGATGAAGCAGTCTTATTCCTACACGGCCTGCAAACCCACTCACGCATGATGTCTCAGCGTTGCTATCATCATGTCATCTCGTTCTGCAGTGGACACACGTGTCACTGGCCACCACGTCCTCACTATGACCGGGGCCTCCTGCCCCTTCCTCAGGAGTTCTCTCACTGTCGGCATGTGCTCTGTCAACAAGTCACACATCTCACTGTGATCATCTTAACCTTTCAAATCTGTGTATATAAAACCTTTCTTTGTTTTTCCCTTGCACCTCAACATTCATGGAACCGGCAAGAATTCTAAATCTCAATGCTTCCTCCAGGCCGGCAGAGCTCTCTCCTCTTCCCTCCCCGCGTGGGTCAGGGAGGGACCCCACACTCCTCTGGCTGCTCTACCCTTGCTGGGGGGTGCTCTTGGGGTTTTCTCTCCAGGGGTTTGGGAATTTGCTCTTGGGGCTCTGAAGTTTCATTGCAACACTTCGATGTGAATTGATAAAGGGAATCTTTAGGAATCTGTGAAGGTTTCCTCATTTCTGGAAAATTCGAGCATTTTCTTTTTGAGTATTGATTCTACTCTTCCATCTCCTGGACCTGCAACAAGACATACATCTTACCTCTTAATTTTCCCAACAGTCTCTCTCTCTCTCTCTCTCTCTCTCTCTCTCTCTTTTTCTCTCTCTCTCTCTGCCTCCAGCTCCTGCACTCTGCTTCTCTATCTCTCTGGATCTCCCTTCATTTCTGTTTAATCTATGATTTAACCAGTCTACATTTTTTAAAAAGTTACTGTATTTTAGGGTGTTTAGTTACTGTATTTTTCACATCTGCTTGCTCCATTCCACGAACTCTTCTCTTCCCCTCATGCTTGCTGTTCCCTCCTTTATCAGCTCCAGTTCCTGTGCCACACCTGCTGTGGCTGATGTCCCATCCTCTCCTGCCTCTGCTCCCCCAGTCACATGCTAACACTATGTTCAGGAGCCAACACTTTGCCACGTCCCTGTGACCTTCTCTCTGTGACCATGACCCCATCCACAGCCTGTGCAGGCGTTTTCTTCCCCTGGATCACGGAGACCTCGCCAAGTGGTCAACAGCTGGTCAACAGCTACCTGCACCCAAAGCCTAGCACAGGCCCTGACCCCTCAGTCTCAAGTCCAATCACCAAAAGTCCTGCAGGGCGGAGCTTCTGACTGGAGGTGAGCCTAGTGACTGCTTCAACAGGGAGCTGTCAGGGCACTCTGTGTGGTGACTCACACCAGTGGGCAAGCCTTGGTCCCTGTTCAAGGACAGGCGGCAACACCCGAGCCCATGACTACAGGGAGAAGCTCAGTTTACACTCCCTGCTTAGTGCACACCGCACACAGGCAACAAAGGCTCAGCACACGCCATTGCCCCGGGGCCAGCCCAGGTCAGCTCTGCTTCCGCCTGAGCACCCTTTCTTGATCTGCACTCTTTTGGGAGCATTAAAAAAAGTTCATCCAGATTTCTTGGCATGTGGAACAGAAAAAGTTGATTTTCCATGATCAGTCCATCCAGGTGACCAGGAGTAAGGCACTCTTTGGACAGAGTGCTCGGTTTTATTTTAAACCATGAAGGAGCCCTGCCTGTCCCAACTCGGCCCTGGAGCATCAGCACACTGAGTGAGGAGGAGCAGCGCCATGCACCTGTCTGCCTTCACCACCCATGCTGTGGAGTCCAGGGACCTCCCGAGGGACTTCAGACCCTGTCCAACAGCAGCATTCAGAACCTTACATTGGGCACTAAAGTGTGGTGTGGATTTCAGGAACCCAGATGGGACCTGTCACACTTGTAGCAAGGACAGCACTGGGATGCTGAGTGATATCCACATTAAAAGAGACAGAACTCCTGGGGGTCAGCAGCGAGGAGCACAGTTCCATAAAGCAAGTGGCACTGGAGGTGATGCTGCACTTCTCTGTCAGCAAATGCACCATATATTGTGGGTCTTCCAGAACATAGGGGAGATGGGGTGTCAAGACGGCAGCCTGGTGTCAAGCAAGAGCTCCTTCCAAAGCATGGTGCACTGAAGAACATCTGGCATGCATTAGGCACTGTGTAGACAGGTGTGTTAGGCATGCGTTCATTGCTGCGGCCAAGTACCTGCGAAAACAACTTAAACGCAGACAGATTTATTTTAGCTCAGGGTTTCAGAGGGTTCAGTTCATGGCCGGCTTGTTCCCAGTCAGAAACATCACGGCAGAAAGACATAGCAGAAGCAGCTGCTCACATCGTGGCAACCAGGAACCAAAGAAAGAGGAAGAGAGCCAGAGAGGAAGGGGCCAGGGACCACAGGGTCCTCAGGGTCACCTCCCCCGCCAGGCAGGAAGCTAGCCAGCCAGAAGACTGGCGCTCCCCGCCCGAGGCTCCCTGTGCACCGGAAGTCCTCCGTCCGGGGAACGACGAGGTCGGGAATGAGTCGCCGGTCCGAAGACCCCAAAAGACCGGCGCTCCCCGCCCGAGGCTCCCCGTGCACCGGGGGCCCACCCTCCGGGAGCCAGCAGGCAGGAAGCTAGCCAGCCAGAAGGCTGGCACTCCCCACCCGCAGCTCCCTGTGCGCCGGGGTTTCCCGGAAGGAGGGCTTAACCTCCCATGACTCTTCAGCTGGGCCCCACCTGCTAAATTTTCATTACTTCCCAACAATGCCATCAAATGACGATCTCATCAATGGGTTATTCCATTGGTAAAGGTGGAGAGCACTCATGATTCAATCATCTACCAGAAAGCCTCACTGCTAAACTCATGAGACTTTTGGGTACCTCTGACATCAAAATCACAGCTGTATGTGTTGGCCAGCTGTGAGGAGGCAGAGGATGTAATCAGGCAAGGCACTGCATATGCACCTGCAACAAGCACAGAGAGAGACAGAGATGAAGGCCCACAGGGCGGAGCCCTGGTGAGGTGGGGCCAAGGGACAGCAGAGATGGCCATGCCCTAGACCACACTGGAGCCCATGGGAGACACTGCAATTAGGAAGTCTCACTGCACTGTGAATGGGAACTTTTAAAGTAGCAACTTTAATCCCAGATTATAGCAGCCTTCTCCAAGAGACTGAAGAAAGCCTACATCACTTATATAATAGAGGACTTGGGTAAAATTAAAAGCACCTACAGATTCATAGATGAAGCCTGGTGGACAGAAGCTGACAAAGCAAGGACATAGAGTCTTTTTTTCTAAGCTAACCCAGGCCTTTGGCCATTGATATTATTTTTACTTGAACATTTAAATGACCTGCTTACACTTACAGAGCATATTAGGCAGCTTCTCATCTCTGAATCAAAATACCTGAGAGGATCAACTTGAAAGAGGACAGACATATTCAACTTATGGTGGCAGCAGTGTCAGTCCATGGGCTGATGAAGACCAGTATGAAGCAGCATTTAAATTAACCAATTGTCTTTCCATGTTTACCTGTGAGTCTGTCCAAGGCCTAGCCCCTTTGTCTGGAGATGGGCAGCCGACTGGTAGTAAGTGAACCTCTGTGAGTCACCAGTCCCGGCTGAAGCCTGTATTGGCCTGTGAAACCGTGATGCCTCAAAGGACAAGATAAGGCCACAGCTGAGGACGTCTGGCTCCAACCCCAGTTAAGTGAAAGGAGACTGCAGTTGCAGGCATCTCACTCCTACAATACATGTCACCCCGGAGATGAGACAGTCTCCTCATTAGCATCCTTTACTACCCGGGGAAGTCTTTGAACTGTCTCCCAAGATCCCTGTGTTTTCTTCAGTATCCCCCTCCTTCGCTTGAAAACCAAATAAATGTGGGCCTTCCAGAGAAGTGCTTTGTCTCAGCCCTCAGAGAATCTCATATTCTGTTAGAGGGCTTTGAACCTCCTGGAGCCCTAAAGTCTTCCCACCTGTCTCACTTATTTAAGCCTTCACCATCCACTCATTTGGGAGACTGTGGGCCTGATCAGTCCACAATAACTAAGTGATAAGACAAACATGATAATGGGCAACTGCTCCATCGCTTCTGGGCTGTGGCGAGGCAGAGCACCATGGCACTGAGAAGTGAGGGATGCCGGAGCAAAACTCCACCTTTCAAAGGCACCACCCAGTGCCCTAGGTCCCCCACCTAGGATCACCACTTAGTCTCCACCACCCTCAATGGCACCATCGGCTGGGACCATACTTTCAATGCATGAGCCTTTGGGGATATCTAAGACCCAAACCCTAACACAGGGACAGATGGAAGAGAAGATGGGACGCATGGCTTCCCACCCCCAGCAAGGAGTTCTCTGTCTCCCCATCACAGACCGCCTGCCACTCTCCAATCTCCAAGGAAGACGCCCATCCATCCCTCCACAGCAGGCACGAATGTTCTTTAGAATCAATTAAATGTCCCAGCACCCACACAGCAGGAAGGCAAGCTCCATCAGCAGGGTTTTGACCTGCATTAAAATTGCCAAGATAATAGCAGACCCATTTACATGTGGGTGTGCAAACACGTGCTCACACACACGCATGCATAACAGGTGTATATTGTAGTACTTAGCCACAGAGGTACTTGTGATCATGGAAACATTCCATTAGCTAAAGCTTCACTTTTGAGAAACAAAAGATCTTTTTTCCCTGCATGGTCCTGGAAGTAGTGACAGCAGGGACATACATCTCAGTGACAGTCCCCTGGAGTGCACTGATTCTGCTGGCAGAGTCCACCCAGGAGCAGCAGCACCCAGCCTGCTCACTCTCCCTGGGCTCCTCCGCACCCAGATCCAGTCCTCTGGCCTGCGGGCTCTCTCCCTTATGTCCCGTCACCACCTCATAGGCCCTGGGCCCTGGAGACCAAGTCTCTGAGCTAAGGACGGTGGTGGAGACTTGGCACCTGCACAACCCAGAAAAGATGTCAGGGTGGCAGCTGGGGAAGAGCCAGAGTCAGGTGTTCCACACCAGCTTGTCCACATCTTCATATATAAATGCTACCTCAGTACAACTCGTCATGACCTCACTGGCTGTGCAATATCCTGCATAAACTCTTAACACTTCTTTTAAGATGGATAATAGTGCAAAATATTCCATTAATTCATATTCGATCTATGTTCATGATTGTAACTCAGTCTGTGCTACTGGGAATGAGCAACTAATAATATCGGGTTTGCCCTTGGGGTTAGGTTTTTATAGCACTAAAACCATGGTCCTTTTCCTCCCAGGAGGTCGAGGTCTAGGCTAGGAGTTTTCTCACCCATGGAAAGCATATGAATCAGAAAAGCAGGCCAATTTCCCTTCCGCCACTGAGCACCCCAAAGAGAAGATTGTGTCTCCTAAGGATTGAAAATCTGATTTCACAGAAACAGTTTCTCTTCCTGGCAGGCTGCGCTCAGCAATGCACCCCATGGAAGTGCTGAGGTGGAGTGGAACAGCCCCCCGGGTACAGGAAAAGACCACATAGAAAGGACTTGGGCCCCTGGGTGGGGTGTGCAGGTCTCTCCAGGGAGGGGCAAAGAATAAATGTCTACCTCTGCAAAAAGCAGTGGCAAAGTCAAGAAGCTGAGGGAAGTGCCCCGTGCATTTCCAACCCAGGGCAGAGGCACTCGGAACAGTGAACCAGACAGCTGGATCCCAAGCAGTGGGCATGGTGACACACACCCTCCTCCTGACAAGCACGGTTGTAGTCAAATGCACAGACAGGAAGCGTGCTCTCAGGAAAGCTACCCGGGCACTGCTACTGGAGCATACAGCACAGTACCTGCCCCTAGCCAGTGCCCTGTGAGCTCCACCATAGAGAGAATGGGCACAAGGAGCAACGAGGGGGCCGGGAGACACAGGCACAAAGGTGCTCAGGAAACCCAGGGTCTCCTAGGCACAGAAATGGAGCTCCATGAGCAGAGGAAGTAGGGGGCTAGGCTCGGGCACAGAGCATTGTGAGAACACAGGCTGAGGAGCTGTGTGCGTGGTGCAGATACAACCACCCCAGACCGCGTGTGTGAGCAGACACTCATCATGACATAGCTTGCGCGTGTCCAGGTGCACAGCTGCATGCATTGGTAGGGGTCAGAACCCCTAGAGAAAAGAGAGAGGATGCGGGCCTCTCACACAGTGCATGTGCACACTCATGCACACACATGGACATCCACACACACATGTGCACCCACTTGAGCACCTTGCTATAAATAAGATGAACTGACGGAATGAATTATAGATGCACATGTAAATGCGTAAAGCAGAGCATGAAGAAACGTTCGCTTAGACACTGCATGGTGGTGATTTCAGGGCCTGGAACAGCAGCTGGTTTCACCTCCTTCTACATCTCCAGCACTGCCTGAATATTTAATAGTGCTCAAATGATATAGGAACACATATTTGCATAACTAGGAAAAACAAGCAGTTCCACCCTGAGGAAGCCTTGTCCCTGAATGCCACGGTTTGCAGGCCCTGGGGAGGTAACTCATGTCACACAGAGCCGGGTCATCACCTCACCAGCTGTCCCAGCTGCCCAGGAGTCGTTTCCGTCCACCTCCCTCCCCAGAGAACGGCCCAATGACGTCAACATCAGCACTCATCTAGAGCCCTGAAGCAGAAGTTCAGACCTGAGCAAACATAATTGCACGTGATAATGCTTCTCTCTGATCAAACCAAGCAGGACCACTGCAAAACCTGCCTCCCCGACCCCGTCCCGCTGTGCCCCTCCTTCCCTATTGACGTCAACCCTGGTAGCTCTGTGACGACCAAAGAAAACCTTCAGTCCCAGATTCCGTTTCCAGCGGAGCCTTGGTACCCCAACTTTTAAAGCCTTCTCGGCACCCTCAGCCCTTGCTAGTGACCTGTGTCTCCAGTCCCTGGAGTCAGTTACAGAGCAAAAAGTGCCCCTCGGAGCCCGCAGGCTAAGCCCTGACTCCCAGGGCCTCTGCTGGCCTGTGTTTGGAGACAGGGCCTTTAAACAGGTAACCAAGGCAATGTGAGGCCTGGGGGAGTGTGCCCAGCCCGGCCTGACCAGGTCCTCATGAACAGAGGGGACGCGGACACCCAGGGGGACGCAGGGAGGGGGACACAGGAAGAAGGACCGTGTGAGGACACAGAGGCCTCAGAGAAGCCCACCCTGAGGATAGCGTCACCTTTGCCTCCCGCCTGTGGAGCTGTGGGGAGTCGTTTCCAGGGGACCCCCATCCTGCCCGGGGCAGTGTTTGTCAGGCAGTCCGAGCCCACTCTGGATTCAGGGGTGCAGGCCAGGACTCATCCCCCCAAGACCCCCCTGAAGCCTGTCCTTGTTCTGCTCAAAAGCCACACCTCTGGTCCCCACTCCGGGGCTGTGACGCTAACCCAGCCCCTCAGCTGGACAGCGCGGCTACTCTACCTGCCGGCCCAGCCCTGATGCCTGCAGGTCCCCATCAGAGAGAGGTTTTCCCCCAACACGAACCCAACACTCCTGTGCCTGTGATGTCATGGAGGGCGGAACCTGAGCTCCATCAGCGTCCTGGCGCCTGTGTGACTCACTCCTCTGTAACTGGGCCACTGTCCCTCACGCCCGTGCTCTGCCAGCTGGCTGCTTCTCTGGCAATCGGGACTTCTTGCGCCTCTGCTGGAGCCGTTCCCTCCTGGCCGGCGGGGGGCTCTTTCCCTGCGCTGGGTCAAGGGGCTTCCCTCACAGTGTTCCCACATGGATGCGCCCAGCCCTCTACTCCTTCACCCTACTGCATTTCCTCCAAGCACCGACTTGTGTCTGAAGGGTGCTGGGTCAGGTCTGCACACTTGCTTTGTTTTTGCTTCCTGCTGCACCAGGCCCATGGCTGTGGGGTTGCGCTGGAGCTGGGTGCCAGGAGGTGGCAGCACGTGGCCAGCACTGTCCGGCAAGGCAAAGCCCTGGACCCCAGGGGACACTCCCCGCGTGCACCAGGGACTGACTGCCTTCGCTGTGGCCAGGGCAAGCAGCGCGTCTTCTGCAGACGAACAGCGGGGTCCTCACTGAGCAGGCTCCTAAGGAGGCCGTTTGTCTGTGAACTCCGTTCTTGCTTCATCTGAATTCTTTTATTTTTTCATCTACATTCTAAATACTGGCCACATGCAATCAGTTCAGATTATGCTTACGATCGCCATTACAACAAATGTTTTCTTTTTAGAAAGCATTGTGAAATAAATCAGACACACAGCTTCAACCTCGCATAATCTTTCTTTTATGAGAAATGCAAATTATAAATAATTTTTAAAAACTAAAATAAAGACAGGCAATAGCACACAGGGAGATAAATCTTTTGCAGATGGGAAGGGGATCTAGAGACAGAGGGAGGAACAAGAATAGAGACTGAAAATGTGTTGTGTGCATGTACCTACCCCCCAAATGAATGTCCTCATAGGTACCGCAAACATGGACCAACGTAACAAGGTTTTAAAAGAAGCACTGTCAGGAATAGCTCCGAGCCACCAGGAATTGTGTCTAAAAATTTCTTTTCGTTTAGTAAATAATGTAAGTGACGTTTCTATTCATTAAAAAGCAGGGTATAAATATAAACACATGCTGATCACCAAGAAGCCCCAGGCTACAGCCAACCTCACAGCGGGAGAAAGCCGGCACTCTGCTCCACTCCATGGGCGCAGGGGGAGGCGCAGCTCGTCTGAGACATTAGGGGGCATCTCTGAAAGCTGTAATTTCCCCAATAAAAAGATACAACTGCAGCTGGCTCACCATAAAGATTCACTGCGGGCTTGGAGGCGACACAACCACCATGTAAACGTGAGCTTATAAGCCAGAGCTGTTCCCCACTGGCTGGCCGCTCTATCCCGGATCCCCTACCTCCCCCCCATCCATGCAAGAAGCAGCTGACCCTTGGGTGAGCCTGGACAATGGGGATTCTGCTCCCTGCTCTGAAGCAGCCCTCACCGACATAAAACAACAGCCACCATTTGCTCTGTGCCTGCTTCCAGTCGGGAAAATACGTAATCACAGAAAGCGGGCTCAGCTCCAATCTTCTGAACCGCATCGAGAGAGACACAGCAGCTCAGCAACAAAGCCCGAGTCTTGTGTGTTTGTGTGTTCATCTCTTAGCTCCTCGCTTTCCTTTAGTGCCTGACTGTGTGCTGCCTCTCACAGAGACATCGCATTGGAGATGCAGTGCAAGGAAGGAGATACCAGCAACACTCTGGCTCTGAGCTTCCAAGGTGGACTCTGATCCAGGTAAAGAGGCACAGAACTGAGTTCGCACGACAGGTCTGCCCTGCACCCTGTGTTTCCCATCACTGAAGTTTACCCCGGGTCCCCATCTCCACCCGCACTTGTGACATCAAGCTATGGACTACTAGAAGAGATATTTACTGCGGCCCACTGTTTCAGAGGTTCAGCCCCTGGCTGGATGCTCCATTGGTTTAGGGCCTGGGGCTGCACAGTACACCATGGTGGGCAGAATGTGGAAGCAAAGCTGCTCATGGTGACTGGAAAGCAAAGAGAGAGAAAGGGTGGGAGTGTCCACGTCCCCTTGAAGCCCAAGCTCCCTGGACCTCACGTCCTCCCAGCAGGTCCCCACTCCTCAAAGTCCCTCCACCTCCCTTAGCACCAGGCTGGGACCGTACCTCCAACACGGGACCTCTAGGGACATTTACGATCCTGAACATTTCACACGTTGAAGGAATCCGGGACTGAGTGAAGAAGTCTGGCCCTATGGGCACACTGTCCCTGTCAGGGCATCACAAAGTGGGAAAGTCCTTGGGGAAACCACGGCAAGCCAGGGGCCCCCTGTGCACCTGCAGTGGAACACCAGGCCTGGAAGCTCGTTTTCTTCCCACTTGTTTTCTATGCCAGTGGCGTGCTGGGTGCGTCTCTCCAGCTCATTCCAAATGACAGCTTGCATAATGTCCACGTGACCCCGTAACATCAACAGCACACAGGGCTTAGTTTGTGCAATTTTCTTTAAAAGATAGCAGAGTCTTCTGAAGCAGCCCTTGCCCTGCTTTCCTCTGTGGACATAGTCACAGGAAGGGCCAAGAGAAGAAACTGCATTTGCGCTGCAGGGCGTGCAGGTGCTCGGAGGCGGACAGGGAGATGCGTCACCCCGCCTCTCACACCTGTCCTGCAGGGCTCGGAGCCGGAGCAGGAAGCACCTGCTCACCGTAGCCTCCTCACTGTGGGGGCTGCGCTGTGGGGGCAGGATGACTACTGGGGTCTCCGTATCCACCCGCCACGTGCCAAGAGTCACCACCCCCTGCTTGTGACAAGACACTGAGGTGCTGCCAGCAATGTGGCGGGGCTCTCGTCCAGGCCTGCGGGGTCCACGCACCTCGGCTTCTGCCCTTGCTGCCCTTGCTGTCCTGCTGAGTCTTCTCCCCTCCCCCACAGCGATGGCAGCATGTCCCCGCATCCTGTCCTCTCCGCAGAAGGCCTCTTCCGAGCTGGGGCTTCACCATCTGCAGGTGTGGGTGCTGGGAGGAGGGGGACACTCGTCTGTCTGAAGGAGGAAACCTGGGCATGGCGTTGTAGATAAAGCTGGGGGCTTGGAGGGGAGAGAAACGGGTACCAGGCCTGAGGGGCACGGGGTCCTCCTGGTGACGGCAAGGGACCCAGGCACCTTTGCCACCTCTGCCACAGACACGGCTCAAGAACTTCACCCTGAGGGCGACACTGGATGTAAATAACAACACGGCTTTGCTGGTTCAAAAGTTTTGGAGAGTTGTGTTTAACTTCAATCTTTACCTGTTCGGTTAGATAAAAATAAGGATGATTTCAACTAAACATATAACATCTAAAAATTCAGAATTCTGGACATCAAATCAGCATCAGCTTTCCCTGTTCCTGCGTCCTGAGGATTCCTGGCCCCAGCGTGGGAGCTTGCACAGCGCGGATGCAGACTGAGTCGCCGGGGAAGGCTTTGTTCATTGACGGGGTTCATGTTTGTTTCTTTTTGCTTTTAGTGTATGATGGAGAGGTGTGCATGGTTTTGAATGTGAAGCAACTGACGAATTTGATATGAAAATAACCATAAATAGGGGAAGACATGCATATTCATTAAATTAAAATATAAATACAGCTATATTAAAGGCCTGGCTTAGTTTGGCCAAAAACTGGCTGGGAGTGGGGGTGTGGAGGACTCTTTTGGTCACCTTTACAACAAAAGGGATCATAAGGTTTTACCGACTGTGTGTCAGCGAACCTGATGCTTTTAACACCCTCACTCACTGAGTCCTCGCAATGAAGCTAAGAGTCGGAGACATGGTGTTAAAATCACCACACTTTACAGATGAGCAAGTCAAGGCCCTGAAATGCTGGCTCCTGCCTTTGAAACAAGCGGAAGCCGGGCAGTCCAGCTCCAGGGCTGCTGGACCGACCATGGGACGACATCACCAAGACTCTGGCTGGGTGAGCATCCACCCAGGAGTGACCACTGTGACGCCGGTGACACACAAAGCCAGCAGGAGCAGTGCGCGTCATCGGCCATCCTGGCCCCTGCCCCAGCTGCCCTTTGTCAATACAGCACACTTGGGGGAAACCAATCCGGACCCAGGGCCGCTGTCTGTGGGAGAGGTGAGTCCATCTTCCTCCCAGCCAGAGGGAGAAAGCATACTGCCCGAACCCTGTCTCCTCACTCCTGGCCCCAGCCCTCTCCGAGTTCCAGAAAGCGATGCCCTGTGAATCCCCTGGAGGGATCTCAGCCACAAGCTCTCTCCCGCAGAGTATATGAGGACAATGACCCAATGGTCCCTGCCTTTTTCCCCTGAAAACAGTCCTCCCTCGGCATCAGTGTGGAGCTGGGGCCGTCCCCACGCACGGCACCCACAGCGGCAGGTGCCTGGTGTCAAAGGGCGCGGTGTGCACACGTCGCCGTCCATGTGCTACTTACACCTCAGAGTTCTCGGTGACCGTGACGCTTCTGTGGTCAAATGTGATGCAAGGAGCCCTAACACTGCAGCATTTACGGCTTAAGGAAGACATCAGATGTGTTCAGTACACTGGTAACTTCTTCCCCTACATATTTATTCCCTAGACTGGCAGTGAGGCTCCACACCCTCATCTGTAGAGGCTTAAAAACCTTTCTATCAGTTATCTAAATATTTTCAGAGTAAATTCTTCTAAATTCCCTCTAGAGGAGAATTTCAAATTCCTTTTATACCATAGAACATAGCTTATCTTTTATTTATTTTACTTAGCTTCTCAGACTGCTACCTCATGAAAAATCACAAAGTATAACTCCTCTGAATTTAGGAATAAGATTTCTTGTCACATATTAAACACTGGGAAAATTCGAGAGATACGATTCCAAAATGAGCACAAATGGAAAGGGTCGGTTATACTTTTAAGTAGGCCTCGCCCGTCATCCTGCGCGCCAAACAGCTACCCTGTTTTACGACACAACGTCGCCACCTAGTGCTTGGTAGAGAATCAGGCGTCCAAAGGCAGGAAGGGTCAGTCTGCTTTAACGCCTGTCCTAACAGGACAGGGCATGTCTAATAAATCAATATGCGCATAAATAAGCAGGAGGGCTGCAACATACAGCAGCTGCCCAATGCAGGATAGATTTAGCACACCGCAACCCTGGGGGGTTTCCTGAGCAGCACGGAAGGTCTGCGAGAGCTTGCACATTTCCCAATGCACCGAATGTGTCCCTGGGCGAAACCTTGCTCATCTTCCCTCCACAGGTGGCCGCAGCATGGACACAAACCAGGATGCTCTGGCGTTACCCGCGTCCTCAGAGAACCCCCATCCGGTTACACTGCCCACTGGCGAGGATGCTCACCACACAGGCAGAAGGGGGACCTGACCCTTCACAGGAGCCCGTGTCGTCGAGGAGCCTCCGCCACCAGCGCAGCTCACCCACATCTGCTTCTGAGTCTGAACCCTCCCGGGCTCCAGTGCGTGCGTCCTCACCCTGTGCACTGGTGCCCGCAGACTCCGAGAACCACCGGCTCCAGACAGGGGCACCCGCAGCAGAAGCCACAGGGCAGAAGACAGCAGGGAATGGCGGACACTGTGTGTGACTGTGGCAACCTGCCCAAAGCCTCTGCCACAGTGCGTGTCATTTACCTTTACACATTACCACAGAGCTCATGAGACGCTGTGTGTGCTCAGTACCCAGCCTCTGAGATTCTAACAGTGCAGACCCGGGGTGGCCTGCTTACTTCCTGGTCCTGGTATTCACTTCCCCACCCTCACTTGAACCCGCTAATGACCATACCTCGTATCACGAAGAAGCTTCACTGAGAAAAGAATGTTAGCCTCTTGTAGCAAGACTGAAGTTAGAAATGGGCTGTCTTTGGTTGAGATAACTGAGCTCAAGGTGCAGATTGTTCAATGTTGTAGACACCTCCTGCCTTTACTGGGATGGGGTAGCAGTATCCAGAGTCCTACACCCTTCACCCAGGACAACATCTACTTTGCCCCAAGGAGCCCTTGTCCAGCCACCTGTTGCCCAGTGCCAACTATCACGCAGAGAATCCTGTTTTATCTTGCAGTCATGATGACTTGAGTGAATCTTTCAGGGCTGGTGGTGGCCTGAGACCCAAAAGGATGGAGTCCAGGGTCTTCACCAAGCTCACAGGGTAGCTTGCGTTACAGTGCTGTGCCTGCTAGTTGAATGGTTGTTCGGCCAGTGCAATATGTACGGCTGAATTTTGTCTGGGGCTCGATCTTGTTAGCACTTGCAGTAACTGTCCCTTCTCCCCCGCCCCGACCGCTGCAGTCCACCGTGAAGGGAGAAGGGTGTAAGAGTTGTCAATGGCCAGCTTGGCTTAGGGCCTTTCCTGGCTATATCTGCGAAAACTATGTTCCCCAGTCGGGCCCACGCGTAAGGAAGACGGTCAGGATTCAGTGCGTGAGGTTGGGAGGACACAGTTCGGCATGGAGAGAGACTGCAATGCTAAGAGGAGACCCAAAAGGGGGGACACGCGGTGATGGGTAGGAGCCTTCCTTGCAGTAAGGGCCACACCCCCATACAAGTGACTTGTCCATGTGAGACGATTCCACAGCAGAACCGAAGAAAGAGAAGGGGAAGGAGAGGAAGGAAGAGGGGAAAGAAATGGGAAGTGAAGGGGAGAGAAGATGGAGGGGAAAAAGTCAGATCTGAGCCGTGCAAGCCTGTAGAGAACTGCTGCTTCTATGTAACGAATGGCCCCAGGTTGCTGTACTTATGTTTTCAAGTAGTTTATCTTCTATTTTTAAAATATGAAGTTTTTCTTCACCGCCAGTCTGTCAGTGGTCAGCTGTCCCTCCTGGATCCTCTGAGTGACCTCCAGGCCTCCGCCCTTGACCATGGCCCCCCTCGTCCCCCTAGACACTGGAGGGAGCTCCTCCTGCCTATGGTCCTTGAGTCTGTGGAACCAGTGATCTGGGGCTTCGAGGGGTGAGGGACCCTCTGGGCAGAGTGTCCTGCTAATGACAGTCACGAGGGGTGCACAGTCCTTACAGCGCCTTGAACCCAAATGGTCTTAGGAGTGGCAGCCAAGGTAGAGACAGGCCCTGTGGGGTCCCCTTGTAGGGAGGAAGGCGCGGCTCCAAATGCTGTGCCAGTCCCGAGGTCACCAGCCCTACACATGGCAGCCTGAGTCCAGATCCAAGCCTCTGTCCCTTTCCACAGTGCTGGGACACCTCAGTCCAGAGGTCTACATGATTGTGATAGTTCACATATTGATGGTTCTGGGTCTGCCTTCACATTCCAATGGTGACCCTGTCAAGGTTGAGATCTTAAATGTGCCCAAAGCAGAGGGTTGAGAACTGGGGTTGTGGGAGGCGACTGGGTCCTGAGGGCACCCAGCTCATCAGAGGTCCTGTGCATGGATCTGCACCTTAGAAGGCTACAGGAGGTGGGGTGAGGGGGTCCAGAAGTTGGAGGAAGTAGGTCACGAGGGCATTGAGAGGTCATGTCCTTGAAGGATGTGTTGTCCCCAGCCTCTCTCTCTCCCCCTTCCACTTGTGCCCCCTTCCAGTTGCCATGACCAAGCAGCTCTGCTCTACCACACGCTTCTTGCCATGACTTCTGCCTCACCACTGGCCCAGGGACCATGGAGCCCCGTGACCGTGGAGTGAACCCTCTGGCACTGTGAACCGAAGTAAACCTTTTCTCCTGTTACATCGCTCATCTCAAGGATTTCATCACAGCACTGGCACGCTTACTAACACAGACTCTTTTACCATATTTTAAACCGCCCAGATCAGAATCCACTAAGGATCAGAACTCTGCTGTTAATCCAGCGAATGCCCAGCCTAGGGTTTTCCATCGGTGCATAAGAGGTGGTTGTTTCAAGTCAGCCTGCACAGGAGGTCTCACTGAGAGAAGGAAGCTCTGCTTGGCAGCCCTGTTTTCAGCCACTGAGATGGGGCGCTGTGTCACGCAGCAGGGAGGAGACCCACAGAGAGCTGAGTCTTCCCGCAGAAGCAGCAGGAGCAGGAGCCCAGGCCTTCCACCTGAGGTTCACGGTGAGCAGCCCTGGCAGCAGGACAGAGAGGCAGGAAGGCCACTCAGCGACCCACAAACCTGGAGAAATTCACACATAAACCGTGTCAGACTGCAGGCCGCTCTGAGGGGAAAGGACATTTGCTCTTCTCTCCCTTTGAAGCACCGCTGGAATGCTCTGCGGCCTTCCCTGCTGCAGCACAGTGCTCCGCTCACCCCGGAAAGTTCTCCGGGTCCCTGAGATCCGAGGCTGGCACTGAGAAGCTCTTACCATCGTGGCACAGGGGAAGCCGTGAATGTATAAATCTGCCCGCAGTAGGACGACCCCTAAACTTCAGAGTGGACATGGAAAATTCCCACCCAGAAAAGACCCAACCTCCTTTCAGCCTCCCACCTGGTGGGTGGCCGGTGGGACAGAGGTTTGAAGGAGGCCAGTTCTACTGCAGCCTACCTTCTGTGCCTAGGGGCCCCACAAACACAGATCCGACCACGCCTGGGTCGATTAGTATTAAAAAGATTGCATCCAATCTGAGCATGCTCAGACTTCTTGCCATCATTCCCCGAAGGGCGCATAACAGCGACTTTCGGCGCATAACAGCGACTTCCGGAGCATCACGTGGCACTCAGTCTCGGTCTCCTGGAGATGAGTGAAGGCAGCAGGGGGTGTGTGGCAGCAGGGGACTGTTCTATGCAAACACCACGCAATGTCACACACAGGACCTGAGCATCCCCGGAGCTTGGCCCCCTGGGGGTCTTGGGATCAACCCTGCAGGTACCAAGGGCTAGAGGCACAGCCTCTGTGGAGAGGGGAGGAGCAGGGCAGCCGGGTTGTGCCCGCTTGTGCACTGCATCTGGGACTCACCTCCCACACAGCACAGTCTGCTCGGCCTCCTTCTCCCGGGCCCCTCTCAGCTCTCACTGAACCTGGACCCAGGACTCAGGGGATCCGTGGCCCACAGCGAGAACAACAGCGGAGACACCCGCCTGCCTCCTGCAGCAAGCACAAACTTGGAGAGCGTGCCTCAGCCTCTGTGTCCAAGCCCCCAACCCCGCTTTGCTCTTTTCTTTTTTCTTTTCTTTTCTTTCATTTTCTTTCCTCCGTTCCTTCCTCCAGTCAACCCAAAAGGACACCTGCACCCAAGCCCTTTGCGCAGCTGTAACAGGATGAACTGCCCAGCCCCTTCTCTCGCATTTGGATGATACCAGTTCCTCCCTATTAGAAAAAGATGTTAGTTGCCAGGCGTGGTGGTGCAAACTTATAATACTAACACTCAGGTGGCTGAGGCAGGAGAATCGTGAGTTCAAGCCCCACCTGGGCTACAAAGTGAGCTCAAGGCCAGCCTGAACTGCAAGGCGAGACCCTGTCTCAAAAAAAAAAAAAAAAAAGATGTTAAAGGAAGGAAAATTCGGGAGGCAAGTGGACTCCACGGTGTTAGACTTGAATCTGAACTATAGAGTTGTGGTTTTACTGGTTAGATGGATGGGTTGGCAGCAGATGGTTCGGAAGTGTGGCTGGTGCACATGCATGTGTAACTGTGCACACAGGGGGCTCCAACTCCGTCTGCACTGAGGCTGGGAGGGCGACACCCAGGGGTGGTGAATACCCGCGGGTTGTGGAGCACCCTTCACCCAGCCTGGAGCCAGTCTCTGAGAATTTCCAGAGAGAGACACAGAGAAACCCAAGTAGGCAAGGGGGTCCTCTGGAGGGTGCCTGAGATGGGTGAGCTCTTAAGGCACCTCAGCACACTTCAGCCACCCGGGAGAGAGCAGGGGAGGAAGGTGTTGCCCCATCCTGCTAAAGAGAGGGACAGAACCCAGGTCTGAGGAGAACAAGTGCTCTGGGGGGACGGAGCTGGGCGGGCAGCCATACACCAGGTCTGTCCCAGGCACAGCTGTCTCCTCCGAGGGACCTCTGCTCGCCAGAGAGCTGTGATAATGATTAATGGACGCAGCTCTCCAAAAGCGCATCATCTGGGCTTGACCTTTAGTCTATGTTAATTCTGTTTCCGCAAACTACAAAGACATCCCAGTTCCTGACGACTCAACTCATCACGATT
This sequence comes from Chinchilla lanigera, assembly GCF_000276665.1. NCBI lineage: Eukaryota > Metazoa > Chordata > Mammalia > Rodentia > Chinchillidae > Chinchilla > Chinchilla lanigera. The sequence continues at coordinate 10,812,140 of NW_004955470.1, read as the reverse complement.
CTGCCCTGCAGTGACATCACAGAGACAGGAACTGAGAGGAAACTGCTGAATCCAGTGCAGCTCTGGAAATTCCCAGGGGCAGGATGTGGAGGATGAAGAAATGAAGACAGAAGTCAGAATGTAGAAAGCTGAGGTCAGGTGGAGCCCTCCCTCCAGATGGGAGAAAGGGAACTGCTCAAGGACTGCAGCAAGTTTACTTATACACCCAGGAGGCTGGTGTTGGCTGAAAGCCCTCCGCCTGCCACTCACCTCAGGGCACCTCACATTCTGGGAGCTGGAGCCGCTTATTCACGTGGCTCCCCCTGGGTGCTCCACACACATGATCGATATCCAGCTTCAGCTGCTCCCCACAGGAAACCACGCTTAGGAGTTTCAGTTCAGTTTCCCCCCAGCCTGGTGAGGTATCGACAGATGTACTGGACTGCAGAGCAGCAGCAGAGACAACAAGGGAAATGACCTGGACCCCACTGTGCACTGTGCTCCTAGTAAGAGGTGGGCGGTAGAGTAGGAGAATTAAATGCATCTTAACTCATATTTTCAACTTAGGATGGGCTTATAATTGTAAGTCAAGGAGCTTCCGTTTGTGTGGGTATCAGTGCCATGTGCAGGTGCTGGGGAGCTCCATGATAACACACATACTGAGTCTCTCTTTCTCTCTCTTTCTCTCTCTTTCTCTCTCTCTCTCTCTCTCTCTCTCTCTCTCTCTCTCTCTCTCTCTCTCTCTCTCTCTCTCTCTCTCTCACACACACACACACACACACACACACACACACTTGGTCTTTATTCCTTCCTACCACATACTTTAAAGTCACCACTATAGCCCTCACAGGCCAGCTGGAGACTAAGGTGTTTGTGTCCCACACAAAGCCCCTGCCATGCCTGACTCAGCACAGCGCTCCCCTCCCTGGTGTGACAGCACAGACAGGCAGCTGAGGGGCAGAACGCAGCTCCCCATGCTCCCCGCTCCCCTCAGCCACCTCTGAAGCTGGCGATCTTCACCCACAGGTGCCATCGGCGGCCTCTGGTGCGAACACTGTTGATGTCTGAGCGAAGGTTTACCCTTGACATAGTCAGCAGGTGACTGAAGATGTGCATGCAAACAAATACGTACCACACAGGGAGAGGGGTAAGATGTGTTGGAAACATTTTATTTTGATAACTGTTCAACAAGGGTACATGTATAATCAAAAACACAATTAATGTTTTAAATTTTTTAAAAATTTATTACAGTAAGACACATCATCATTAACCACCCCTCACAATACTCCCTCTCATGTAGAACACACTTGTCCCATCATTCTTGCTGCTTCCAGGTCAGTTCTGGAAGTCTTTTTGTGAGTGTCTTTTTAAGGCTGACTCAATGCAAAATGTGTACAGAAATTTCTGTCAAAAAAACCATGATGCAATGACACTCACGAAAGAGGACTTCCAGAACTGCTTCAGACAGTGGTGAGAACAATGAGATGAGTTTATTCCATGGAAGGGTGAGTTTTGGGGGGAACCAATAGAAAATATATCTTTTACTGTAACAAAATTTTTAAAACTGTACACACCCTATTCTTCATCACCTCTCCTATATAAGACCTCCCCTCTCCTAGTGTGCTGATAGGCAAGTTCATAATTATTTAGAGTTGTGGAAAATTATGGTACTATAGAATTTCAAACCTTGGTACCAGAAACTAAAAGAAACTGTCTATGAAATCAGCAAATGCTTGGTAGTTAGCTTTTTAGGTAGAACTTAGTGCTGAGCACTTAAATGAAAGAAGCAGGCTCAACCTTGATGAGCAGAACTGTAAAGGGGAGTGAGCTTTAAGGACAGCAGTTGGCAAGATCCCTCTTCACCCTCCCCTTACTCCACAGCCAAGTAGCTTCTGTCAGCATAGTCTCACGAAATAAAGGTAAATATGGGGGAAAGCTCCACACACAATGGGACTCTTCACAGTGTCCTTGATGACAGTGGAGTATTGGAAAGGAACGAGAAGCCACAGGGAAAACAGGAAGTAAAGACAGTAAAGCTCTGGACTACTAGTAACTTGTTCGGCAAATGTTTTGCAATATGATTAAAAATTTTAACTTGATAAGTGAGCAGTGTCTTGCAATACAAGTAGTATATGACACCAAACATCACTTGATCCCAACTGAGCCATGGCTT
>NW_004955470.1:10776717-10809497 GCF_000276665.1 Chinchilla lanigera | reverse complement strand
CAGGTTAATTTGTTTTTCTTCATATTTTGCACGTTCTTAATTATTTTGTATTATATTACAGTATTTTAATCATTTTATATGGATATTTTTGGGTTGTAGAACAAATCATCTGAGTTTCCATTATCTCTCATAGGGAAATTCGTTTTGATATACAGGTGCTTTGGATTACAAGTATGTTTCCAGAATAAATTATGCTTTCAAACCAAGGTTTTACTGTATGTCCAGGCATAGTACTGGTAGACAAGATAGTACCTCTATTTTTAATGGTTTGAGAAAAAGCTATATTTTGAAACAAAGATCTGGGTGAGGGAAACTTTGGGGACATCAACAAACCAATAGCTAAAGAAATATTCATGAAGAACAACAGAGCTGAAGGACCAGCACTGCATGGCAAGCAGAAACACCAAAACAACACCCAGGGTTTGGAGGCAGATTTATTTATGTCAAAGGACACTGATCAAGATCATTCCCAGAATATCAGGCCCTGATCTTTGGTGGTCTAGAGTTTATATGGGATAAGCAAGCAGGACGTACAGAGGCAGAACGGCTTGTCAGTTGGGGATTGGTTTACACAGTGTGCATCACAGTGACCAGCTATGCATCGCAGTGACCAGCCGTTTCTAGGGGACAGAAGCAACTGGTACTGGAACAGGAACTGTTACCTGGGCAACTAAGAAACTGAAAAATCCTGGCTGGGGGCAAATGTGTGTTGCTACACTACCACTTAACTTCGTGCTTATGACAAAGCTACAGAAATCAGGACAGGGTGACATTGGAGAGATGACCCGTGGAGCCAGGAGATGCTGAGAGAGTCCAGAAACAGCCCATGTAGATGTGTCAGCTGGGCTCTGAGGAAGGGGCAGCGTGACCCCACAGAGAAGAGTCCCCAACACAGGGAGGTGGAACCTCACACATCCGTGTGCAGAATGCAGCATTCCACTCAGGGACAGACCTTGCACATTTCACAGTAACTAACTGAACACTGCCCAGAGCTTAAATATAAAATTCAAAACTCCAAAATTCCCACATTATAAGAGCAGATAGTATGGGTGAGTGTGGGTTTGACAATGACTTTTCAGATGCAACACCAATAGTACAATCTATGAAACAATACTGAAAAACTGGACTTCATAAAACTTAAAATCTCTGCTCTATGAAAGACATTGCTAAGAGAATAAAAAGACAATCTGCAGATATGGAGGAAATAGTTTCAAAACACTTATCTGGTAAAGTATTGTTACCCAAAATATACAAAAAAATCACACTAAAGTTCACAGTTCACAGGTAGAAAGAAATCTGTAAAAAAGCCTGACATGGAAGACAGTCCTAAGACATTTATCCTATGAGAAAATACTCCCCACCATGCGCCCTTAGGAAGCTGTCCATTTAAACAATAGTAAGATGCTGATTAGAATGGATCCAATGCACAAGACTGACACTGGGGCACTGCCAAGGCTGGGGCAGCTGGAGCTCTTCCCCCTGCTGGTGGGAGTACAGCGTGGCCAGGACACATGGAGGACAGCTCCGCATTCTTAGAAAACTGGGGATAGTGTAGCCTGTCACCCAGAAACCACAGCCCTCAGTACCTACCCAAAGGAGTTGGAAACCTATGCCCCCAAGAACCTGTGTAGCAGCTTCATTCATAATTGCCAAAAATTGGAAGAAACCAAAACGTCCTTCAGGAAGTGAATGGATAAGCAATCTACAACATTCTCCGCAATGTATAAAATTCATTTTATGCAGTGAGTAAAAGACATGAGCCCACCAGTCAGGCAAAGGTGTGGGAGAGCCCGAAACACATGTCACTAAAGGAAAGAAACCAATCTGGAAAGCCTTCGTATTATAGCTCCAGCTCTAGAACATTCTGGAAAAGGCAAGACTGTAAAAACAGCAGAAAGACCACGGCCTTTCAGGAGAGGCAGCCCAGAGAGGGCAGGGAAAAGGAACCATGTAGCACAGGGGGGTCAGAGGACAGAGAAGAGATTCTGTTCCCCCACAACAGCAGACCCGACCATCCCGACAGTCAGATCTGTCAGGACACAGCGCGAGCACTAAGGTAGAGGTGAACTTCGATGAAGGATGCCATGGCGACGCTGGCTGGTCAGCCTCACAGACCCACCCCACAAGGGGAAATGCCAGTCATGGGGAACAGGAAGCTAGAAGGGAGGATACAGGGAATCCCTGTGTTTGGTGCTCATTTTCTAGAACTCTGAAGCTGCTATTGTTCAAAAACAAAGGTGGTAGAGTCATACCTGAAGAGGGACAAAACAACCAGGTAGTTCCTTGAGAACAACTGAGGCTGGCCCCTCACCCCGTCCACAGGCAGCCTGGTCCTCAACCCATGGCCCCTGCTTCCTCAGCCTGGCCCCTGAGTGGGTTTGTTTGTAGCATTCGGGCCCCTCACGAACACCTGAGGCAGCTGATATAGCATGGAGAGGGAAGGTCGCCCCTGTGCTGAAGGCTGAAAGCCCCGCGCAGGCTGTGTGGGGGCCCGAGACTCATGGCAGAGCAGAGTGTGCAGGAAGAAACCTCGTGTCCTGGCCGGAAGCAGGGCAGCAGATGAGGCAGCCTCTCCTTCCTACAACAGCTCTCACAGAACCCGCCAGGCCCAGGGGCAGGTACCCCTCAGCCTGGACCCACCAGCCCACCCAGTGTGTCTCCCTCAGTGGCTGCAGTGGAGACAACCCTGCTGCACCCCAAGAAAGCTTCAGCTGCGACCAGGACTCCAGCCTGGCTGGACGGGTCCTCCCTGCAGGTAGCCAGGCCCAAGTGGACTGGACGCCTCCTCTCCTCAAGAACCGCAGGGTTGGAAAGGGAGTTCAGGCCTCCCCTCATTCTACTGTAAAACAGCAGAAACAGGTAAAAGTAAAACAACCTCACTCTTTTGAATCCCTCAGGGTCCTCCTCCTGCGCCTGAGTCACCCTCCGCCTTCCTGACCACCCTGGCCCCTGCCCTGACGGCCCCCTTCTCCCGAGCTCTGCTAGCGGAGGTTTCACAAAGCCCGGACCTCAGGGACTTTCACCTCTGCTGTCACAGGCACTCACTGGGCCACTCTCTGCAGCTGGTAATTTCTTGTAACTGTGTCCCCTAAAGCCTCCATGCAGACGCTGATCCCACCACGATCACCTGCCTTTCAAATGCGCCCGCTTAGCTCCTCCCTAAGTGAAGCAATGTCACCTCCAGCAGCTCCGGGCCTCCACCCCTCTGCTCCGCCTGAGCTGTGACCGTTATCTTCCTTGCCTGCCACCTTCTCCTGCCTGGAGTTCCCCTGGAGTCTGACAATGCCAGACGTCATGAGGAGGATATGAAGGACACGGCTCACACACTGTTGGTGGCCTCTGGATTGCCAGGTATGACGTCAGGTCCACAGTGGGCGTGTGACCCCTCCCAGGGGGACTCTGAAGCAAGTGTGGCAAGGTCCAGGCCACTGTTTGTGACAGAAAATATCACATATAGTTCAGACATCCATCGGTGGAAGTTGCTAAATTATGGTGTGTTTATAAAATAACTGAATTTAAGCTCCATCACCAGTGGATAAATGGATAATTTCTACATCATAATACTGACTTTTATAAAGTAATTTGCTGAGAGAAATGTATGTATAATACCATTTACGTTCAGGTTACAAACTCACCCAATATTGCATAATGTTTAAGTATGCACAACAAATGTAGTCTCAGGGTTAAATATGCACAGAAATGAAAGATGCCCAGTTAATGACACTGGTTATGGGAAACTGGGATGTGGGGATGGGAAGGAATGTGCAGATTCAGGGATCTCTTTAGTTTTTTAAATCAAAAGAAAATATGGCAAAAATTAAGATTTGATAAAGCTAGGTGGCAGGTACATGGGTGCACATTATATATTATTTTATAAACTCTCCTTTTACAAACTCTACATTGAAAGGGTGCCCTATCTATACACCTTCTTTATTCACTTCTGTGGCTGGCCCCTGTGCTTACCACCACCTGCATGGGTCTCCAGCACCATGGGTCCACCAGCCTGCACTGCCCATAAGTGACATACTGTGAACACGCCCATGCCCATGGCCCCCCAGACCTCTGGCCAACGTACACCGTCTCCGGACATAACACAATTTCCCCTTGTCGCTGTGCTGCTTGGCATTCCTTCTTTGACTTCTCTTTTCTTGTTTATGTCACGTTGATTAAAGGCACATGATTACATAACCTGGACAGAGCCACTTTATTCACCTTTAGTTTTTTTGCAAGTATAATAATGTGTGTAACACGGCTTTGTGTCCCTCACACATGCTGTGTACAAATGTCTAAGGGGTAGCAGTGCAGGACATCCAAGATCAGCAGGGCTGTGTTTAGCACAGAACACCTTCCTGGTGGGCATCAGAGCACAGGAAATGCAAACCAGGAAGTGGCTGCCAACCGCTGCATGTCCGTAAATAATCTGGTTTTTAGACCCAGCACTGTACATGTGTCCCCATCACTAGACATTACTGGGGGAGAAACTGCAGAGCAATATCCCTCATCACGCAGGCACAAAAACAGAAAACATGATGTTAGCAAGTTCAATCTAGCTATGGACAAGCTGGTGACTTTCGTCTATGGAATAGAAGTTTTGTTTAAAGTCCAAAAATCAATGCACCAGATTAATCATCCTGAAGAAGAAAAATGGGATGTTAATTTGATAGATGCAGTAAACTCATCTGACAAAGTTCAACATCTACTCACAATAAAAACTCAGAAAATTGCAATTAGAAGGAGATTGACTCAGCTGCTGAAAGATAATTCCAGAGCACCCACAATTAACATCAATCCTAATTTTTAGTGAGTTAGTGCTTTCCCGCTTAAATCGAGAGCCATGCAAATGTGTGTGCCTTCATCTCTTCATTAAACATGGTGTTAGCAATCCAGCAAGTGTGAGGAGAGAGGAGGAAGAAAGGCAGAGAAGGAGGGAGGGAGGGAGGGAGGAGGAAAGGAGGAGGGAGGGAGGGAGAGCGGGCACACACACCGTGAAGGAAGTGGTAGAACTGTCTCTGTCTGGGAATGGCATGATGGTCTGTGTAGAGCACCCCAACAAATGTAGAAAAAAGCTACCAAATCTAACAAGTAAGCTTCATACCATCATAGATACAAGGTCAGCATATGGAAACCAATTATATCTTTATGTAGTAATAATAAACAGTTGTAAATTAAAACTTGAAAGACAATGAATATGCAGCGGCATAAAATATGAATTATGTAGGAATAAATTTAACAAATAGGAGTAAGACATTTACACTGAAAAGGACCAAACATTGTTGAAGGAATTAAAGACCTACATAAAGCAGGGGAGCTAGTTGCCCGCAGATCCGGAAGCTCAATATTGATGTCAATTTTCTCCAAATTAACCTGGAGCTTTAATCCAATTCTACTTTACTGAAGTAAATTACTATGTAAAAATTGACAAATTGCTTATGAAATTTATGTGGAAGTACAAAGGCAAATGATGTGGAAAAAATCTCGGAAAAGAAAAAGTGGACACCAAATTAAATATGCCATACGCTGCTGAACTAGAGCTTCAGTGGGATCCTCAAATAGATGTATGATGTACATATGTATACACACACACACTTACACACAGGCATAATGCACACTTATGTCCATACATACACATGGACATGCATACGCACATATCATATGCATGGGTGCCTCATGTACATGTACCTATGTTATATATGTTCTCTTGTCATATTTACATTACATGCATACTACATGCACTCATATATATGCACACCTGCATGTTTGCACACATATGCATGTAACATAAATTTATTCACACATGTAAACACACACACACACGTGCACATACCCAGCAGCCTACTCTCTGCCTCATTCCCCAAGTGGTGTCCTCTCTCTGGAGGCCAAGTGCTCCCTTAGAGGCAGCGGCTCAACTGTTACTAAATTACATTCGCCAAGGTGTTTACTTGTAACCCAAAGAGAAGGATCAGACTGTGAAAGTAAACAATGGGTAGAAGGCCGTATTTCACACAGAGCTTGGACCCTCCTCTCTCACCTACGGTTTAAGCCAAACCTGCTCCTCGGTGGGCGCACACAGCAGGATGAGCCAGGGGTAAAGCAGAGCATCATTAGGAGCCAAAATGCTTCCATGCAGTTGCAGGGGGCCCACTGTCAGCTCATTAACTGAGCTCTGGTTTTGTTTCCTGAAGTTGAATTTACCAGATCCAAGAATCTTTAGTTATGAAAATGAAGAACTTTCAAGGGCATCTTCCACTTTAAAGTATGTACATAATGTGGCCAGTAGATGTCTTTGAAGAGAAAATGAGATTTTAGAATAGCAGCATGTAACTCAATATGCCCACCTTCTCTCTCTATCTCCAGGCAAATCAAGCTATAATAACCCCACAGAAGGGCCGAGGAGTTGAGGGGTGCACCTGTGAAAGGCACATTCCCCTAGCGACTGTAATGGTTCCACATTACAGCAAGGGGAGGGGCTGGTACACAGGAAAACGTGAACCAAGTGTGTTGATGGGAATTACTACATGCATTGCTCACCAGCAGGAGTACTGTTCCTTTACAGTATTAGTTTATGACCAAGTCTTGTATCTGTCACTCTATAAGATCCATCCTTAGCCAAGAGGGTGGCACATGTCTGTGTTCCTAGCACTTAGGAGGATTGAGAGCTACGTAGCATGTATTAGTCAGCTTTTCCATCGCCAAGACATGTACTTGACACCCACAAGTCAAAAGAGGAGAGGGTTAGTCGGCTCACAGTTTCAGAGGATGTGTGTTATGGTTTGTGTCTGAGTGTCCCCCCAAAGCCTGATGCAGCCATGGGGCAGGCTTTTAAAGTTTGATTGATCATGGGTGTGAGAGCTACACCTGCCCTGGGGTGGATAGTTTGCATATGTAAAGGAGAGGAAAAGGCTGCTTGCAGCCATTCCTCCCTTCTAGTGGTTGTTGCTTTGCTGTGTTCTGCCACCATGAGCTGTAGCCCTCTGCCATGTGCCACTCTGCCCTGTAACCAGCCAAGTATGGACTGAAATCTCCACAAACTGTAAGCAAAATAAACTTTTTCTTCCTTAATTTTGGACATCACATATTTTGTCCCAGCTTTGAGAGAAAAGTAACTAAGACAATGTAGTTGGCTGGTCCCAAGGCAGAAGCATCACAGTGGAAGGGTGAGGCTGAGCTCAGTTCATGGGGGCTGGGACACAAAGCAGGCAAATCGTGGCAGACAGGAATGGGCCAGGGACTACACAGTCCCTGAGCATGACCCACCCAGATGCACCCAGATGTGTGCTTTGCTAACACCCTGAGCATTCCTAAGCTAAGCAAGGTGACAACTAAACTTAACTGTCACATAGTGACAGCTTATCTCAAAAAAAAGTTTAAAAAAAGATTCGTCCTCATTCAAGCTTTTAACAAAACATCCTTATCCAAGCCTGTAACAGTAACAAAAGCAACCATCGGGATTCCCAAGAACTTATAATGAACACACTGTTATACTGGAATGGTACTTGGGTCAGGACCACAACCACACTGCCCTTCTCATAACCAGGAGATTATGCTTGTCACCAGGTATAAGAACAACTTTATTCTGAACAAAACTAGCACTGCAGGTATTGCAGCAGTCACGATGTTAAAGTCACTTCTTCCTCGTGGGCTCAGAAGTGAAGTGCCTGGCCCCAAGTGAGAGGTTAGTAATGACCACACAGGTGCACACCCCAGAAGCCCCTGGGATTGCACAGGTGCTGGTTTGCTGCTCAGGAGCATGTGGTCAGACTTCCATCCTCACCTCACTCTACGCTTTGTACCCCAGAATCCGAGCACATCACATTGTGTCAAAACCACACCCTGGGAACACCTTGTACACAGCTGTCTGGTTCCTACATAGAAAAAGCAGGACATATTCTTTTAGCTTGGGGTTTTTCCAAAGCTGTCTCAGGCCTGCCAAGAACAGTATCAGATGTAAAACCTAGAAGAGGGTGAAAGGAAAGCTTTTGAATGTGTGAACTGAGCATCCCCAACCCCAAGTTCTAAATCCAAAATATTCCCAAATCTAAAATTTTTCTGGCCAAGACTTCATGCCAGAGAGGAAGAATTCACATGTGACCTCATGTGACAGGTTAAGGTCAAAATGCAGGTGCACTAAAAATATAGTATGATATTACCTTCATGCTATGTACAGAAGATGCACATAAAACATGAGTGAAGGTGTGAATTTTGTGTTTACACTTGGGTCCAATCCCCAAGATACCTCATTATGTACATGAAAATATTCCAAAGTCTAAACAAATCAAAATCTCAAACTCTGCATTCCCAAATATTCTGGATAAAATGTGAGACAATCATGAAGTTATAACTTTATTTAACTAATTTTTAATTAAAATTTTAAAATTTAGTCAAGTCCAAATATTTAAAAAGAAAAGTAAAATAAAGCCACACATGGACACACAGTGGTGAAACTTCAGAGCTGAGAAGAAAATATCCAAAAGCCTACCAAAAACAAAAAACATGTCCTCCACCAAAAATAAACAAAAACCATTAATGGGACAGTTTTTGTCAGCAACACTATTGCTGAGCAATTTTCAAGTACGATGTCTAACACTTAATCAAAAATAACCAGCAGCTGGGAGTGATGGCACGTGCCTGTAATCCCAGCACTCAGGAGGCTGAGGCAGGAGGATTGCTGCAAGTTCGAGGCCAGCCTGGGCTACAAAGTGAGCTCAAATCCAGCCTGAACTGCACAGTGAGACACTGTCTCAAAAGGACAAAAAAATTAATTAATTAATTAATTAAAAATTTTAAAAATAACCAGCAAGCAGTCTAGCTTCTGGTAATAGCAAAGTAGTTAGGTCAGACTAACTCCCCTTCAGAACATGACTGTAAAATCTGGAGAAAACCAAACCCAGCACTATAGAAGGTGTCAGAGAAGCCAAGCCCAAGTCAGCAGAGTCAGAAGGATGCCTCTCTTCGGAAGACAAGGCCTGAAGTGTGAAGGTGACGTCCACGACTGTTAGTCTAGCACCATGTCTCTGTCTGGCACAGCTTTAGACATCAAAAACTCGTAGCTAATCTGCAAAAGGCACGAGGAGACAGAGTTAGGGCAGAGAGGTCACAGAAGTGTAAATGCCAGAGGGGAGGGTTAAGTCCCAAAGTCTGCATGCAGTCAGGCCCCAAATCTTTGGCTGTCTGCGGGACTCGTGCGCCTGGGTGAGGCCCCACGGGGCCAAGAGGAAAAGCTACAAGCGGAAGGTGCAGGAAGGCAGCACTGTGCACCCCCCTCGGTGCTCAGTCAGCAACCAAGTGCTGAGAATAGTTAGCACACGGCAATTTCATAATCTTTGATTTCAGCACAATTCATCAAATCGAACATTCATACAACTTAATAATGGTCGTGCTCAACAACTAGCTTGCAAAGTTCCTCAACAGTTAACGGCTGTCTCCCCAGAGTTGGCCCGTGGCTCTGAGCATCTCTGGAGCCACCCATTACCGGCTGTGCTGTCAGCTGGCCTACGCGGGACCCGTCTCCCGGGACACACACACACACACACACACACACAATGCAGATGTAACAGACCTGGGTTGGCTGCAGAGAGCTCAGCGCAGGTTTGGACACAGCAGCCGAGCAGCAGCCTTTCAGAAGGGCCGGTCAGGCCCCATCACCACAGCTTCCAGAGCACCCAGCCACCGGGTCACGGAGCCACTGGCGTAGCAGCTGGCAGTGCTCCTTTAGCAGCCATACGGTCTCCCATGGGGACTCTGGTTCATGGGCCAGGCACGTGGGTCCCCAAGTAAGAGGCAGGTTTCCCGCTGCTGCTGCACCGTGTCTTCCATGTCTGGTCTGGGAGAGATACCAGGCTCCGCTGTCCTTCTGGGCTCCCATTGGCCCCTGAGGCTCTGCTGTCTTTGTCCTCCTGCTCTGGCCTTCCTCCTGGCTGCCGGGCTCCCACTGCAGAGATGAGCTCCAAAGACCTGCACACATCTCCTTGGGGTCCCTGGTAGGTGACTTCTCTCTGCCTCCCAAATGCCCCATTTTGACTCCCCTTCCCCAGTCAAGCAAGGCGTTCTCAGCCACAACCGGCAGTGAGATGCCTGGATTGAGACTGGCTCTGCAGCACCCCGGGTGCCTGTGCCCCCACCAGGTCCTGACACAGTGGGCGTGGCCATGGCAGCCACTGGGAGAAAACAGCGTTCAGTCAGACAGGCAACATGGGACCTGACTGGACAGTAGCCACGGAGCGGAAAGAGAACTGCCATTGCCTAAGGCCTTTGTCTCCCATCCGAGACAATCTCGTCACCTCGAGCCCGTCCTCCTGTGGGTATCCGCGGCACCTCTGCAGCTGCGGGTCCTCCAGCCCCCGTGCTGTGGGGCTGCGGAATGGGTTCAGCCACCCACAGCGCAGGGTGCAGAGGGGCGGCTTCACCAGCGCTCTCCGCTCCAGCGTGGGTTCCTCGGGGCAGACCTGGCCACACCTGTCTTCTTCCTGGGAGCAGAGTGGTGATTCTGGGTGTGAACAGAGGGCAATGGGCTGCAGATGCCCTCGGCATTATGTGGACAACAGGATGGGTGAGGGCAGCTAAGGCCACCAGCCTGGGCAGACTGAGGCCCGCTCTGGCAAGCTGCAGTTACTCGGGGCACATCGGTCACGTGGCCACCAGGACATGCATTTAAATGTAACCTGTAATTCAGCTTCACATGCACGAAGTCCCTTTTTAAGAAAAAAGTGCACACATGGTCCAGCAAGGAATTTTTTCCAGTTTGTGAGTGAAATCCTTAACAAGTCTTCCACCCTTGGAAAGAACCGGACAGCATGTGTGTTCACAAGTGGGTCCCTCCCGGCACGGGCCCCAAGGACCTGCCCTCTTGGGGCCCTTCTACCTCCAACATCCCAGCTTCAGGCTGGCAGGGCTGAGGCCCAGACCTCCGCCTCACCCCAGCCAAACAGAGGAAGTCCTGGCAGGAACCTCCGTGCTCAAGGTAGGAAGCCGTCAGAGGCCTCAGGGTGGCCAGTCCTGCGGGGCCCTGAGCAGCAGCACCACTGTGCCCTCACAGGAGAGGGCAGCCCCAGGTCCTTGCCGGGAGAACAGAGGCCCTGGCCAGCCGCTTCCTGCAGGACAACCTGCTTCGGGTGCATCTAGCGCCACCCACGCCCAGGAAAACAGAGCTGACGGCCTGGCCTCTGGGTTGTTCTGCCTCCCCAACAGCTGGCTGGACTCACTTAGGTCATTCCCACCCTCAGACCTCCTCGGCCACATCGGGGACCCTGGGTCGTCCAGCTCCCAGCCCTGGAGAGGAAACGCAGGCAGCTACTGCACCAGTCCCAGGCTGCCAGGGCCGGGTGTGACCTTGGAGCTGGAGAGCTATGACCTGGAGCGGGACAGTGATGACCCCGGACACGCGCACAGCTCGCTGGCTTCCTTCTCATTCCTCGTGCTGTCTGGACGTCTTCATCCACTGCAGCCAGCCTGAGGCCGTGTGCACCGCGCTCACTTGCAGAATAGCGGCAGAGGATGCGTCCTCGCCCCTCACCTCATCCTCACGCAGGCCGCCACCCTCCGCACCCCTGTCCAGCCTGGCAATATTTAATCATCTAAACGCATGTGTCACATGAGTTCTTGCCCCACAGTTCCACTGAGACCGCTTCTCAGCTGCCTCTGAAAATCCAGAGCGCCTTTCTCCGGCTGTTTGCCGCCTTCCGGTCTGGTGACTGATGATCTCCAAACAGAATTTACAGCATCTCCGCCTGAGATTAGCAACGTCAATCTCATTTTTTGTGTCACAGCAGCTGCTGCCTCGAGAACTGATCCACTTTGCTCTATTTATGGTCTTGCCGTTCTAATATCTGCCGTCAATCCAGAGCCAATTACACCGGCTTCTCACACGCTGGCCGTGTGCAGTGCCCCACTATTTCAGCTTCTCGGCGGGTCATTAGAAAGCTTCCAGCAACGTGTCTGATGTGTGCCTCCTTCGCGTCCTCATTTCCTGGTGACACAAAGGTCTGAGGAAGTCTCGGGGCTGGACGTGGGGCAGGTTTCTGTGTGAGTGATGCCTGCCTATCTGCGGCTGAGAGTTGACACTCACTGTCAAAGCCCTGCTGATTTAACGGGTGAGATGTGACAACAAAGACATGTCTCGATAAAAGTGATGTTCCATGACTAACATCCCTGTTTATGTTTCCAGGTGCTGTTAACTATTTAGCAAGTGTCAGGTTGCGTTAAGCACTTTGGTAGGTGTTGGGGAACTAAGATAAAAAGCAAGTGCAAAGGCTCATGGGAAAAAGTCCATGGAGGGGAGATGTGCAAACCCCCCACTCCGCTGGAGCATGAAGGGCGGGATGGAGATGCACAGGAAGGGGAGCAGCCGGGGAAGGGGCCGCCCATGGGCTCCCAGCCCGGAGCACCCACGGAGGGAGTGGGAGGTGACTGGCTTTCCTGTGAGAGGAGATCTGGCACAGACCTCAGGGCAGTGACTGCTGCATTGTCCAGAGGGGACGGGAGCAGCAGGAGGACCAGGGACACCCCAAAGGTTACCAGCAGGGTCTCCACGTTCTGCGACTATGTGAGATACCTGGGGCCAGGCCTGGAGGAGGAAGGGAAGCTCGTTTTACTCAGTGCTGGATGTCCGGGGCGTCATGCTGGTGTTGGTGTGGGTCTGGTCCTCATGGCGAGTGGCATGACACCCCTAAATGTGACCCGGGCCACCTACTAGGCCCTGAGCACCCAACAGGTGAGCCCCTGGGACACAAACCACGTGCAACCTCAGCACTGGAAGAGAGGAGGCCGAGGACTGAGAGTCCAGTCCAGGGTGACATTCAAGTGTCTGGCACAAGCAAGGAAAGGGGCACAGGTGAGCAGGGCCAGGGGCACCCTGGACCTCCCTGCCTAAGCGGCTTGCAGGCCGACAGCACCGGCACTCAGGAGCTGCGTCTGGGTGGAAAGGCAGACTGCGGCATGCCAGGCGTGTGGGCAGGACGTGAAGTCCTAAGCGTGAGTGACACTCCCCGACTTTGTAGAAGGACCTGGCGGCGGGGTTGCCGATGGAGTCCGGCCTTCACCGAAGCCCACAAAGGAAGCCGGCAAGGACCGCAGGAGAGAAGACAGCGGCAGACCTCGAGGCAGTGTCACAGACAGCTTTGCCCGGCGCACGGTTTCACCTACCACCCAGAAGGGGCCAACCTTGCTTCTGTCCTGTCTCACCCACCCTCTCCTCGCAGATCACTGGAAGCAGGTACCAGATGTCACTGTGTCATCTCCAGCTGGGTGAGTGGGCCGCAGGGCGCCCAGGGCTCTTCTCAGACGTGACCTGGGTCTCATGCTCGGCCGCCTCTGCCGAGCTCCGCCTCCCTCCCTTGGTCCTGTCCTCTCGTAACTCAGGAGGGCCCTGCCACCACTGTTCTTGTTCCTTTTTGATTATGATTATTATTTTAGGGCAAAGCGTTTTTGTGAATGAGCTGACGGGGGGGGGGGAAGCGTCTTTGTCTCTTTGGTCTTGGTTTGCAGAGTGATCAAACCCTCACAGTGCTCCCTCAGATCGGCCTCTCTGCGTCCTTTCTTCTTCACTGACCAGCGGTAATAACTGTGCGTATTTATAGGGCATGATCAAATGTAGTGACCCATGTATACACTGCAGGAAGATCCAGTCGAGCTGATTCACTTACCCATCACTTTTCTCATGGTGAGGACATTAAAGCTCCATCCTCTCAGTAATCTGGAATGTGCAGCTTGCTGCCGTTGGCTGTGGTCTTCTGACACTAGTCCCCCTCTTTCCTCGTCCTCTGTCCCTACACCGCTCCAACTGGATTCCCATCTCCTTGCTCCCAAGTGAGTGGGGTTTTCTGGTTCCTGCTTGGGAAGGGGTGAGCTGTAGGTTGCAGAGTTCACAGCAGCTGGTGCTCGGCCTCCAGGCCAACCACCTCAAAGTGTCCTCAGCCAAATGTGGAAAGGCCCCCAGGCTCCACTCAGGGTCCTGGACCCATGGCACAGGCAGAGGCCCAGGTGCTGGGGTCCCAGGAGCTCAGCGGCCACCAGCATCTCTCCTCCTCCTCTACACAGCACCAAAGCCGCCCTGGGACCAGCTGGGGTGCCCCCACCCCACGGCAGTGCTAGGCACCACGGGGCTTCCTGCTGCCTGCTCTCTCAGAGAAGCTGTCTGGCCTCTGGCTGTGCTGTTTCAGGCCCTTCTTCCTTCCCGCAGGCAGATCCCAGATATTCAAAAGCTGTGGGCCTGAGCCCATAGCTTCCTCCCAGAACTCCAGGAAGAAAGCAGGGTAGGAGACAGAGGGGTAAGAGGCAACGGAAGCTGGTCAAGACAAGGGTGGTAGAGGGAGCCCTCTCTTTGTAGCTCTTCATTTTAAATGTCTGGCCCGTCAGCCCCCCAGCCTGTGCCCTTTGGGGGAAGTGATCGTAGTTGATTCCTGTTGTCTTCCCAAGACTGCCTGGGACCCATCAGGCAGGACCGTCACAGTCAATCCGGCTGTACTAAATTAAAGCAATATTTCTCGCTGGAAGAAAGGAGTCTGTCAACTCCTTTTCGTCCTGGAGCTGGATAATTGTTAGAAAATGAAAGATGCTTGCAGTTCAGATACATCTGCAGTTCCTTTTCTAAAGGTAAAAGCAATTGTTTAATGGACCAAGGAAACCTGAGACAAAGTCATTCAAGAATTGAAATTTAAGAGCCTCTAACTGACAACATCTGTTGATGGTTGCTGCCTATTTCAGAAATAGAACTGTCAAAGTCTCCAGATTTGCACTGTTAAAACTCAGTGCAAAAGTGAGAGCGGGTATTGCCGCTGCAATCTGCAAACCTGCTGTGCACGGATGACCTCAGCGCAGCTCACAGTATCCTCGCAAATAAGGCGAGCAGGTGACACAAGCCACATTAATGTCCGGAGCTGCGAAGCTCCCTGGGAACCAGCTCTGGACTTAGCCCCAGTCTTCAGGAGTCGCTGACTGTCTAACAGCTGTTCACCCAGCACCGTCTCCTCCTGCTTCACCCAAGTCAGAGGTGCTTGGCAGCCTGGAGAGAGAGGACGGGCGGGCGGGAGCCCACTCCCGGTGACTGGAGACCCAGGCCAGTTCCCATCAGGGGACAGGAGGCTCAACCCTCAGTCCCAGGTGCCGGGGGAAGTGGCTCAGTTCCCTCGTCCAGGCTCACATGTTTGTCCCCGTACCCTCCCACTGGCCGCTTGGTTGTCACCTCAGCAGCCAGGGACTGCAGGGCTTTCACAGTGCTTGTGTATGGGACCCTTTGTTTTACTTAATAATGACCTATTGTATTGTTCTACTAATAACTTTTCTGTTTTGTTATTAAATATTCCTGTTATTCTTGCATGTCTGGTTAAATTCTGCCCAGGGGATATTCCTACACATGAAGCGTGGTCTACGCAGGTTCCATACTACCTGAAGTTCCAGGGGTCTGTCGGGCCCAAGGGCCCATCCCACTGGGGAAAGGGGAGGCTGTGCTCAGGGAGCAGAGCCTGCCCAGCAGAGCTAGCCCGGGCAGGTCAGTGTGGGGCGGGCTCCAAGGCGACGCTGAGTGTGCCGTCTAGCATATGCACTGATGTTCATATTCACTGATGTTCATATTCACTGATGTTCAAAGTGGGCAAGTCTTACTGTCCACACCGACTAAATTCAGGTTCGCACACTGCAGAGGCTGGAAACGTGTGTTTTATCTTCAGAAGCACAGCGACCGCTGTGTCCTGGGGCCAGGCACTTGTAGGGGAACTCACATCCTTGGAGTCGTCCCTTCACAGTTATTTATTCTTAGCGGCCACGGTGTCATGTCACGGAGTTGTAGACAGCTCCGAAGAGGAGACCAGACAGCCCCCAGGAGCTGAGTGCTATTTCCCTACACGGCGGCAGGGGGCAGCAATGCTCCCCGCATGCTAAAACTGCCGCCGCCCCAAGAGGACAAATAGAAGCAGTATTAGCACCTGGATACTATTTGCGCAAAACTGGGAGGTCCTCAGAAGAATGCAAAACTTATAACACATCCTAACTTACCAGGCAACAGCTGTTCCACGGTTTAGGTGCCTTAGCTCTGAAAAACAACAAGGATGCAAAAAATAAATATTTAAGTAAGGGGTAGAATATAATGACACGCGGAGCAAGGTGGGTCAGAAATAACGAATCTTGAAATCTTTAGGTCTTAGCTACCGTTTTATTTAGAATACCTGCCGGACTGATCCAGCGGGAAAGATCAGCGGACCGTGTGTACACCACGCTGCGCAGACGGAGAACAGCCGCAGTGAGCGACACCTCTGCCTTCCGACCCGACTGGAACCTGACCGTCTGGCCGTCACCCGCCCTGCCGCTCTTGCCGCCAGGGGTGGCCGGCTTCTTCCACCCCATCCCGCTGAGCTGTGGGCGGAGGAAGCACCTCACTGTCACTCGCCAGTCTCCACGCACCTTCTCTGCAGCCCTGACCTCGCCCACTGCCCAAGGCACGACCTGTAAGGCGTCCACAGAGGCGGGCGGACCCCTGGGCCTGGCCTTTAGCTCACTCCCCCGGATGCAGCCACTTCCCTCCACATCCGGGCCTCCGGGCTATCACAGCCGTGTCCTTCTGAGCCTCAGGATCCAGCGTCCCTCTGCCCACCCCCGCTTTCCTACCCAGAGGGTTCCGCGCCAACCGCTCTGCGACAGCGCTGGGCTGCACCTGGTGGTGCTGGCGTTGTTCACGGTCTCTTCTTCCTGGAGTGCGGAGCAGCCGCCGTGGGGTCCTGAGCCTGCGGTTGTGCTCTTTCCTGCCGCACACGGTGAGAGCTTCCTTCTCTACAGTCACACACTCCTCGGCCTGGCACAGCCCTGAGCCCGGTAACCCAGCTCCCAGGACCCCAAAGGTGCCTTGCACTGGATGTCCTAACCCGTGCCCTGCACCATACCCTACCCTACCCCTAAGCCATACCCTACCCCTACCCCTCACCCTAACGCACCTGCCCCACCTGCGCCTTGACCTCAGCTGCTGTAGCCAGCACCACAGAGCGAGCTGCTTGACAACAGCGTGCTTTTCACACGGTTCTGGAGCCCGCGGTCCGAGGTCCAGGTGCTGACGGCCGCAGTGCCTGGCGCAGGCCCCCTCCCTGCTGGCGACCGTGGTCTCCCTGCCAGGTCCTCGCAGAAGGGACACAGCACGGCAGCTTCTCTTGCTTCCTCTCCTCCTGCCTGCATGACCTCCTCTAAACCAGGCCTCTTCAAACACCACCCTGTGGGGCGCAGGCTCAGCACAGGGACGCAGCCGGACACCAGCATTCCTGTCGCCAGCGTTCCCTCGCTCCCGTCTCCTCCCAAAGCCGCCTTCTGTGGGCGCAGGGAGTGGTGTCGCCCACGCCCCTTGGGAAGCAGCCTGGGGCTCCAACAGCTGACGAGCCGCGAGCCCAGCCACCCTCAGCCCGGCACGGTGCGGGTCGGGCTGGCTTCCTGTGGACTCTCACCGCAAGGGGAGCCCATGTCAAGAGAAATGGGGTTCACTGCGTGGACGACCACCCCTGCAGTAGATTGAGCTTAGATCTACCTTCTCTGGGTGACTCCATGGCAGAATGTGTGTGACCCCAAATGCGTGCTGAACCCTCATACCCCATGTGATGCTGCTAAGCGGTGGGGCCGTTAGCAAGTGACTGGGTCATGTGAGTGGGGCCCCATGAGGAGATTCCTGTCCTTAGAGAGGGGCCCTGAGAGACCCTGCTGGTGTGGCACCAAGGGCCCCAGGAGCAGGTGCCAGCCATGGCTCGAGCAGTAGGCCCCATGAACAACGCACCTGCTGGGCTGTCATCCAGGACTTCCAGCTCCAGGTCGCAGGGAGTGACACTGTGTGGTTTTTGTTTTGTTTTGCATTTGCTATAGCAGGCAATGGCCTTGACGTCCCACGAACCCTGGGGCTGTCCCAGCACAAGACTAGAAGCCTAAACACAGAGGTGATCTTCAGAAACACCTGCCGTTCCCAGTGCTCCCTGGCTGTCCTGTGTCCTTTGCTCCAGAATAACAGGAGCCTCACAATGCGGAGCCCTTGCAGCGTCCAGGGAGGGCTCACTCTGGGCTGAGAGCAGGACGTCCCTGGGCAGTGCACTCGCTTGACCCCCGTTCACAAGGCGCCTGGCGCATATGCTTTGGCTTGCACACTGCCACACCTCCCAGCCATGCTGCCAGACCGGGCCACACCTACCACTCCAGGCGACTCCATGACCTCTGAGCAGCCTCAGGAATTCCAAAGCCCTGGTGGACTCGAGCATGAATAAATTAGCGAACTGAATCATTAGTGGAAAGCCTTACTTAACACGGGGATGGAATGACTGCTTGAGGTAAGCTCAGTGTTTCTAAATATGAGAGCTGCAAGGTTCTTGCTCTTTTCTTTTTAATGGCTAAGAGACAGTTTCAAATTTATAAATTCAAAATTAAATACGTTGTTGGCCCAATTGTTTTAACAAGTATTATTGGTCTTCCACGGCATAAGTAGCTGATCTGTTAAGATCAGAATACTGTTGATGAAGTTTTACCAAATTTCATTCTATTGTATAACAGTTCATGATTAAAGTAAATAAAAATCTTTGACCCAGTCTTTCACCAACCATAATTTTGTTCAACGTAATGATGAGATAAATACTATATTCCTGATTTCTTTTCCAGAAAAACATCTCAGAAACGTCTGCCTGTGCTTTCAGTGAGCTGGTTAGTACTAAACGTATTCTTACATTGGTGTTCCCCTGCACCCCTCTGTCAGAATTGATAACTAGTTTCCACCCTTTTTTGGTATTTTTTACCTCTTGTAAGTTGAATACTACTATGTTGATTAAATACTTTTACCCTTATACCTAGTAGTCATGGCATAGCTGACCTTTGACAAAGTATTTATTAAACTAACAAGTGAGTCCTCTTTTTTCTCCAAAACTAACTAGAAATAGTGGAGCTTTAGATTTTCTTTACTGAGACTTTCAAAGATTCCTCTATCACAAGCTATTTAAACATATTCTTCCCTTCTTCTGTGTTTTCAATAGACATCACTTTTATCTTACTTACTTATTCTGGAGACACAATATCCAACACCCACAAGTTAAAGGAGGAGAGGTTTATTTTGGCTCACAGTTTGTGGAGGTTTCAGTCCGTAGTCGGCTGGCTCCAAGGCAGGGCGGCATGGCAGAGGAGAAACAGTCCATGGCAGGGCAGCAGGAAGTAGCAAGCCTTCCTTGTTCTCTCACTCTTTATTCCACCCAGGCTACAAGCCTATTGGTTGGTGCCACCCACACCCAACATGGGTCTACCCTCCTCAATAAATCATCCACCCTCAGAACTATGCTAAATGCACCAGTGAATTAACCCAGCATCACACACCCTTGGTCCTGTACCACACACCATGATTTGGTCACTCCCAAAAGCACCACCTATGAGCACATGAGGCTTTTGGGGGGATGTCTAGAATAAGCCATAACAACTTTAGAGTGAATTTTAGTAGATAAAAGAATCCTGGTAAATTCTGCTTGTGCTGATACCTGTCTTTACAAATTTTTCATATCAAAGAATGTATAGAAATGTTTTTCTTATATAGAAATTTTAATGCTTTCACATGTATAACTATTCCCCAACATCCTAGACTTTCAGTTTGTCTTTTTTTTTTATTTTCACAGTTTGCAGACATGATTTTATTTTTCTCTGGTTTATTCTATCTCAAGATGGGAACACCTCTGAACTTTACAAAAGGATAGGACTATTTGCCCAGGGGCCAGGCTCTAGTCCTTTTCCACATTCTGCAGGGCATGATGAAATAAAAACAGGAAACAGGCCAAGCTTGCTTTGTGGGGCTGCTGAATCTCTCGGTCCTCATCCTCCCCAACTCCTGCGACCTGCAGCTGGCCCTTCCACAGCCACCCTGTGAACTCAGCTGAGTAGGAGCTCCCCGCGGCCTCAGGGCTGGCCCTGCACTCCTCCCTGCATCTAACTGAAGGCCATTCTCTAAGCTTGGGACACAGACTGCGCCTCCAGGAGTAGACACGAGGAACAGGATGGCTGCCCTGTGACCTTGGGGGTGTCCCTCCCATGCCACCCCCTCCTCTGCCCACAGGGGTCTCGTGTGACACGTCTAATTGTGCAGACTACAGCATGAGCTGCACCTCTGCTGCCGGGGAGACTGGAAAAGGCATGTGTGCGTGTGCATGTTCATGTGTGTGTGTTCTGTTCTGTTTCTTTTAACATTAAAGGCAAGACTTGAGATGTAGGAGACATGGGAACAAAGAAAGCGTTTCCACAGGGCAGGGGCAGCCGCCTCCAACCCGTCTCCACGAAGATGAGAACACAGGGAGATGGAGTCAGCTGCGGCTGTGTGACTGACCAGCGCACAAGGCCAGCACAGCAGGCCTGGAGCACTGCCCCGGGGAGCCCAGCTGTGCACTGCTGGGGCCAGAGGGCTGCAAAGTGCTGTGAAGCCCCACAACGGTACCACACCCTGGTGTATTTGTGGCATCTCCGTGACCGGCCAAGAAAGGAACATTACGCACCCCGATGGGGCGAGCAGTGGCTCACAGTTCTCAAAACCCAGTTCCAGGTAAATTGAGGACCAAATTCAGGAAAGCTAACATCAAAGATTTAGAAAGTAACACAGGAAGATGTCGCAGAACGTAACACAGAAGAGATAGTTTCTCTGAAAATGTTATTGAGCAGCCCTAAAAAGATTGTAGTAAAGCAAAAGGTTGATACACTGGACACCAAAGTTAGGAACTTACTTTCAAAGAAAGTTACCACAAAGAGCCTTTCACAGTTTGTTTTTCAAAGAATAAATCCTTACTATAATATGTAAATAGCATAAATCAGTTTTTATAAACACAGGAATAGAAAACACAAGATACAGAAAAAATGTGCTGCCCTTTCCAAAACAAGAAGAGCAATGTAAATGGTCATTAATCATCAGAAAAGTTACTCAGCCTCACTGCCAGGCAGAAAGTACACAGAAAGGCATGGGGGGTCCTTTATGTTTATAGCCCTGTTAGCGAGCCAAAACTAAAAAGTCTGAAAAATAGCCTGCGTGGGAGGAAGTAAATCTTCATGCTCAGCTGGCAGGAGTATAACTCGTCCAACTTCCCCTAGAAGGCAAGAAAATGGGGACGGAGGACCAGAGGCAGGACACACTCGCTGCTGTCTGCGGCCCTGAAACCATGACGAAGGGCCCTGAAGTGAGTGGCCGCCGGGCGACAGCCCAGTCTCTCACCTGAGGGGTAGACGGAGTTGGTTCGGGAAAGAGTTACTGTTCAACGACCAGGAGAGAAGCTGTGTGCTTGAGCCTGGCACTCTTTTGAACTGCCCATGATAACAACAGTATAATTCAGTCTCGCGCCTAACCAGAAGGTACTGGAGTTGCTTTTGCTGCTGTCACGGTCCTGCCTAAGGGCACGGTTTCAGGAGATTTGTGCATCTGGAGAGCAGGTATCAGTTCCCCGCCGTCGCTGAGATTATTTCTGCATCAGATTGAATTCATTAGGCTGGACTGGACTAAATTCCACCTTTCTATTTGTTTCTCTTCAAAGGTTTCTTCACAGATAAATGGCTCTCACATTAATCTTCTCAGAAAAAAGTCACAACATAAACCAGGCCAGACTAAAGAGAACCACCTGGGGAAAGGTTTAACTCTTTAGAGGAAGACACAAGAGCCCAAAAGTTCATTCACCCTGCGGTTACACCTCTGATGTTGTGCTTCGTCTTGTCAGACATGGTTCCCAAATTCAAACAGAACACATCTTCTGGATTCAGGATGCTCTTTAATAATACCTGGTGCTAGAAGGGCCGCTAAGTCACAAGGAGCAGGGTGACCACGAAGACTCAGAATGCATGGTACGAGGACAGCTGGGACGAGACAGCCTGGCAAGAAGGAGGGTTGGGGTTTGGGAAGTGAGAGAGAACAGAAAAGTCCACAAAATATCACACAGGAACCAGAAGCACGGCAGGGATAGTACTGAATGTAGGTCCGTAACAATCGCCCAGAACAACAGCACTCACAAGAGATCGCAGATGATGAGCGGCGTCCTTCCCCACAAACCCACTGGACACTGAAAACCTCCTAAGTCAAAAATGCACTGGCTGTGGAAACCAGTGTGGAGAGTCCTCAAACAACTAGGATTAGAGGTCCCATTTGACCCAGCTATTCCCCTTCTGTGTATCTTCCCGGAAGAATTAAAAACATCACACTACAGTGACATATGTGCACCCTTGTTCATAGCAGCACAATTTGTCATAGCTAAATCTTGGACACAGCCTAAATGTCCATCAACTCAGGAATGCATAAAAAAGATGTGGTATTTTTATACAATGGAGTACAATTCAGCTATAAAGAAGGATAAACTTAAGACATTTATAGGGAAATGGGTGCAACTTGAGACTATACTCATAAGTGAAATAAATCAGTCTCACATGTGTAAACATTGTATTGTCTCCCTAGTGTGAGAAGCTGAAAGAGTAAATCAGATCCCAAATGTACAATAGATATTGGGAAATGAGAAGAAACTGTTCAAAAGGGAAGAGAAACTGGGATGTGGGATAGAAGAAAAAAAGAAAGGGGAAAAAAATATATATATATATATACAAACGAGATACTTAAGAAAGTTATACTACTAATTGTTATTAGCTCATTGAAAAGAAAGGTTTGTGCCTATATTGTTTGACCAATTTTTCATGCCTATATCTTGTAATATGAGCAACTACTTTGATAACACACACATCATACTAATCATTGTTACTGTCCTACA
The DNA here is from genome assembly GCF_000276665.1 of Chinchilla lanigera. Taxonomy (NCBI): domain Eukaryota; kingdom Metazoa; phylum Chordata; class Mammalia; order Rodentia; family Chinchillidae; genus Chinchilla; species Chinchilla lanigera. The sequence continues at coordinate 10,786,794 of NW_004955470.1, read as the reverse complement.
ATCTTGATTTGAATTTTTTTTTCTTTTTTTTTTGTGGTACAAGGGATCAAACTCACGACCTTGTGCTTGCCAGGCAGGCGCTTATGCCACTGGGCTATATCCCCAGCCCTGAAATTTTATACCATTATTTTTAATGTTTTTCTTTCCTTTTCTTTAAAGTAAAGCATTGGTGAGCCTAACAAGAAAGTCATCCAGCCCCGCCAGTCTCAGACCAGCTGAGAGCCTTGCTTTCCCTTACCCTTGGGCGGCACCACCCAATACACACCACCTGACACAAACCCTATTTCACAATGAAGTGTCAGCTCTTCTGACCTGCGTTTAACCAGATTTGAATGACAGGCACGCACAGATGGAGAAAATAACCCAGTGCTGCTCAGGCCTGCCAGGACCTTGAGCCAGGTCCTAGGGGTATGCAACAGGGGCAGACTCAGAACCACATGTCTAGGAACACTTCAGAGCCTGCACTGGGGTCCCTGGAGCCCCTGGGGGTGCTGCATCAGAAGCCCCTGGCTGCAACCGTCCTTTACCACTTGGGCGGGGGGGGGGGGGGGGGCGGGTGGAACCACAGACCCAGGCGCCACTATCAAAGGCCTCCGGGAGTGGCCCCTGAATGGCATGCTCACTTGCAAACACTCAGCCTTGGGGTTCCCCCTTCTTGGCCTGGATTTGCATCCCCTCTGTCACCTGAGAGCCCGGGAGAACTCTTCGGACACTGGGGTGGGGAGGGACACGGTCAGCAAAGGGTACTATGGGACAAGAGAAGAGTGGAGCAAGGAGAGGCCCTGGGAGGGGCAAAGGCAGGGTCTGCAGGAGGTGTCACAGCTGGGTGGACCTTCCAGACAGCCCGGCAGCTCCCTGGGGTCTGTGCAGGGCCTCAGGGAGGGCAGTGGGTGCCCCTCAATTTCACCTGGCCACTTTGCCCACTAGGCGGCACCCCCACTCTCAGAAACGTGGCCGAGGGGCTACAGGGTCTGCTGGTGTCTCAGAGCAACTGCAGCAGGAAGTAGAGATGTGGCTTCAAAAGCACTGAAAGAGCTGTGTGAAGATTTCAGTTTGCTTCATCCCATCCCAAGTGGGGTTTCCGTGCATCCATCTGTGTAAAATTCTCCTGGATCAGCATTGGATTGTGAAAACCAACCATAGAAAACCCATCATGACCACTGGGTAAATCTGCACATGCCTCTCAGAAGATGAGCTGTTTGTAAAGATAAACTTTGAAAGAAGAAAAACTGCATTCTTCTGCTAAGGTAAATGAGTGCATCGAAAGCGAGGAATTTCAGCAGTACGGGTGCAACCAAAGTGCTGAATCCGTATTTTCAATTCACAGAGATAGGAGAGGTGAGAGCCACGGGAGCACCGGGCAACCAGCAGGAGGGATAATATCGGCCTCGACATTCATCTGTTGCCAACCACAGGTGAAAAGATTAGGGGAAAATATGTGTCTGTCCTGAATATGCACAGGCTTTTCTTGTTATTACTCCCTGTCTTAGTTACTCTTGTTGCTGAGACAAAATAATCAACACCCAAATTAAGGAAGGAAAGGTTTATTTGGCTTGTAATTTGTGGAGTTTTCAGTCCATGCCCGGCTGGCTCCAAAACAGAGTGGCACATGGCAGAGGGCAACGGTTCCTGGCAGTGGAAGACAGCAAAAGCAGCAAGAGCAACAAGGGCAGAGCAGAAAGAGCAAGCCTCTCTCCCTCCCTTACACTGTATGCAAACTATCTGCCCCAGGGCAGGTGTAGCGCTCACACTCATAATCCCAGCACTGGACCGTGGATCAATCACAAACTCTAGAAGTTCGCCCCATGACTGCGTGAGGCTTTGGGGAGACACCCAGGCACAAACCATGGTACTCCCTGAATGACACAGTGTGACATCTACTGAAGCATTCACATTGAATTAAGTATTATAAGCAACCTAAGGATGAGTAAAGCCTCCAGCAGGCATGCTCAGGGTGTATGCAGTACCACCGCACTACACGCAGAAGGGACTGGGACTTGATGGGTTTCCATATGGGAGCAGGGTTCCTCAAACCTGCACTGGCCTCGTACCCAATCCAGGTCAAACCAAGACTCTGTGGGTACCGAGGAACTGTGGGGAGGTGGAAATCTCACAGAAACAAAAGTGAGGCCGCCAAAGATGCTCTGTTGTGTACTGATGGTAGAGGACATTCAATTAAATCCAAACAGTCTAAATCCAAAGTTATATTTAATCAGAGAGATAATTCAGAAAGCACATTCAGTACATCTGTTTCAGGGCTCAGAGACAGGCATTCTGGAAAATATATATTCTCTCTGCCCTAAAAATCTCTTTCTTTTGGTATAATTGACATGTAACCAAGTGCACACCACACACAATGTGGTAAGTGTGAGCACACCCATGCACACCCAGGAAGACTGCCTCTGGGGTAGGCTCACCAATGGCCTCAGCCCAGCCCCAGAACCGGGGAATCTGTTACCTTCACTGGGCAAGGGGACTGTGGGAGTGTAAATGAGTGTCTCAAGGTGTGAAAGTTATCTATATTATCTGGGTGAGCCCAGTGTGAGAGCAAAGTCCTCAAGTGACGGAGGAGGCAGAGATGGTTGAGAGGCAGCTACAGCCACCGAGGCAGCAGCTTAGGAAGCCAAACGGCGAGGAAGGCTTTCTCAGCTGACCCTGTGTAGCCTCCCAGCCTCACTTTGCAGGTCTGACCTCCAGAACGGTCAGGGATGATATCTGCACTGTTTTAAGCTACAAAATGTGTGATAATTCATTACAGGGAGCGATTCCAGCCACAACCAACAGTCCCTATGGTCCTCTGCACCCTCCCTCTGCACCAAGACGCTGTCGCTGAAGATGTCTGCATCCCTAGAGTTTCATAGAAATGGAATCCTCTCATGTGCACTCTTTGTATTCAGTCTCTTTCATTTGTTATTCAATTATACGCTGTTTAACAAGGGGAACAAGCTGAGAAATGTGTCCTAGGCTATTTCATCATTGTGCAGAAACATGGAGAGTGCACGTAACCAACGATGGCTACGATGTCATGGAGCAATAGAATCTTCCAGAACCACCATCATAGAAGGGGTTTGTCCTTAACCAGCATACTGACATGCAGCGTGTGAGTGTGTCAGTGTTGCTATGTGGACACACCCTGCCCGTGGATCCCCTCACCGTGGGTGGACACTGATCTGTGGCCGGAGGTTGGTTGTTTCATCACAGCTGCCATGAACACCCATGCACAACCCTGGTGCAGGTGCGTATTTTCATTCCTTTATCTAAATTAGTCAAGTGTCCCCAGAAGCCAGGTCCTAACACTGGGAACATCTGGCCAATATTCCTCGGCTCCTGGGTCTCACTCAGGTGGGACACACAGGCAGCTGCCCAGGCACAAGCAGAGCTACCACAGTGTGCCAGGCCAGGTCAGACAGAACTGGCCTCCAAGCGAGAAGGTGGGCAGGCCAAGCCGGGCTCAGGGCTCCACGCGAGGACCAGCGCTCTGCATCCACAGTGAGCATGCTTGTCGGCGTCCTGTCTCAGAAGCTGCTGTGGGTTGTGTGCTGCGGGTGCGAAGCACCAGGGTTCTCTCCAGATGGCCGATGCTCCCCTCAAGGATGCCGTTATCACAGAAGACTTCACCACAGCAGATATTTTTAAGGAAACTTATGAAACCAAACTTCTGATGTAAGTAAGGTTTCAGTCCAGTGTATATGGAGTTTAGAAAAACGTTGTCTTGAGTTCCCTTCTGTTATGGCTTGTGTCTGCATGTCCCCCCAAATCCTCATGCAGTCATGGGGCGGGCTTCTAGATTTGTGATTGATTCATGGTCCAATGTTGGAATTATGGGTGTGAGTGCTACACCTGCCCTGGGGTGGGTAGTTCGCATACAATGCAAGGGAGAGAAAGAGGCTGCTTGCCGCCGCTCCTGCCTTTTACTGCTGTTCTTTTGCTGTCTTCTGCCGTCATGAACTGTTGCCCTCTGCCATGTGCCACTCTGCCTTGGAACCAGCCAAGTATGGACTGAAACCCCCACAAACTGTAAGCTAAATAAACCTCTCCTTCTTTCATTTTGGGTGTTGGGTATTTTGTCTCAGCAATGAGAGAAATGAGAGAAAAGAGCAATGAGAGAAAAGTAACCAAGACAGCTTCCTGGAATTAGTGGGCTGCAGACCATGGCAAACAACAGTGCAGATGCCTCAGTTTATTTTTAGAATAAATGGCCTGAAGTTTTGGCGGTCTGTGGCACACAGCTGTGCACAAGGTCTGGCCTTGAGAGTTCATTGTGTTGGGTGGGGCCACTATGGTGCTGAGACCTCGTGTGTGGGCATAATGGCTATAAACACATTATACGCCAAGGTCATTGTTTCTTCAGCTACAGCTGGAAAAGCTGTTTTGATCCTCTGCCTCCCTCAGGCCCACTAGCGCCTGACAGCCTTCCTCACACCAGGGCTGGAAAGGTTGGACCCTGTATACATTTAAAACTTTTCTAAAGTGGCTTCACAGTTACCTCCCTCCCCGGTGCAAGGGAGGCTGAATGTGCCACTGCTGCCCAGCACTCGCAGAGGCCCCTGTGTGCCACTCCAGGGGGAGGTGGCAGTGTCCCTTTGGGGTTTGATTTGCACTTCCCTACAATGCGAGATGTTTCCATGTGCTTATCCCCCATTCCTCATCCTCTGTGGCAACATGTCTGTTCAGATCTTTTCTCTACTTTTTGTTTGGTTGTTTTCTTATTGTTGAGTGTTCGGGGTCTCCATTCATCTACAGTCACGCCTTGGGTGGGCCTGTGCCTGAAAGACAGCCGGCTGGCAAGCCTTGTCCTCCGGGTGACACTGCAGAGACGCGAGAAGACCTAGTGAGACTCTGGCAGCCAGATCCATTTTGCCCAAATGCTGAGGGCAGAACTTTTTGTGCCTCTCCCTGAATGCTCTTCCTCTAAGCCCACCCCCAGGTGGAGGGAACCCTCAGCCACGCAAGAGGCCACGGCTTCCAGCACACATCCCCAGGAAAATCTCAGGGACAGTGGCACTAACCCTGCAGGGCTGGGCAGGGCCCTCCGTGGGATCCCCTGTATCTTGGAGGCTGGGTGCAGCGGAGGTGCAGTTTCCCCACTGAGACCTCAAACAGGAAATTCCTGTGTACGATGGACAGTGCTGTTTTGGGGGGCCTTTACATTTGGAGGTGCTGTTAGATAACCATGGACGATCAAAGCACCAGCCCCAACAGACATGTAATCAGAATAAAATATTTGCTGTTCTGAGTCATTTTTCTTGCAACAGATGGGCATATTTATCTCAGCATACCCATCTATATTTAAATTGTAACATGTACAAGTTTAAACTAAGTGTATTTTTCTCATTTTGCAGACATTTGCCTTAAGATACTCATTTTGCACTAGTGGTCAGAGTTTCAGCACTGAAAATGGCACTACCTTTTGGGGACTGCAGCCCTCATTTTACAACATGGAAACCAGAAGCCAGCCCTCTTTCTGCTCATGCTGCAAATAAGCTGGAAAGTGAAGATACCCATCCCACTCAGTGCTCTGTGCATGGCTTCTCCACTTAGAACAGATTGCACTAAATTTGGTAAGAAAATATCATTTCCTGCTTTATATAAGAAAGCCCTTCTGCTTAGGAAGCTAAATCTACCTCCGCAGTGACTAAAATTCCAGCCTGCACAGGGCCACTCGCCATGCTGAGGGCCACCCGGCACCAGGCAGGGTGAAGACACCGGCTCCAGGGAGGTCCATTCTGACTCCCACAGCTCGGCCGCCCACTGCCTGTGAGGCTTTTTTCGGTTCCCCTGGTCCTGTCCCAGCTCCCTCATCTGCAAGATGAAGATGATAATACAGATGGACACAGGTCTTAGAGGAGGAAACACCAGTGAAGAAAGCATAGAACATGGTGGACATTCAAAGCCTGGCCGCCCAGCTCCTGACCCTGTGCCCACTCACCAGCTGCCCCCTGAGATGCAACCCACTTTCCTGTCTTCATCGTCCAGCTTCCAGACAGTCCAGGAGCGTCTGTGTGAGCCCTCAGGGGCTTCACCCCACACAGTCGGGAGGCACTAGAGTGGGTGAAGCGGAAAGCACCACGCCCGGCCAGGAGCTGCCTCCCGCATGATCACCTGGAAAGCCTTTCAAGGAAGGAGCAGGGACAGGCAGCCATGACAGGATGAGAAATCTGTGCCTGTGTGGATGGCAAAGGGTGTCAGTGCCCCAGCTGGAGCAATGGCAGTGGGCCTCAGATGATGGTGATGGTGGTAGTGACAGTGATGATGGTGGCAGTGGTGATGCTGGTAATGGTGGTGATGGTGGTGATGGTGGTGATGGTGGTGGTGATGATGATGGTGATGGTGATGATGGTGATGATGGTGGTAACGGTGATGGTTGCAGTGGTGGTCGTGGTGATGGTGATGATGGTGGTGATGGTGGTGGTGATGGTGGTGGTGATGGTGATGGTGGTGATGGTGGTGATGATGGTGATGATGGTGATGGTGGTAACAGTGATGGTTGTGGTGGTGATGATGGTGGTGATGATAATGGTGGTGGTGATGATGGTGGCAGTGGTGATGCTGGTAATGGTGGTGATGGTGGTGATGGTGGTAACGGTGATGGTTGCAGTGGTGGGGTGGTGGTGATGGTAATGGTGATGATGGTGATGATGGTGGTAATGGTGATGGTTGCAGTGGTGGGGTGGTGGTGATGGTAATGGTGATGATGGTGGTGATGGTGGTGGTGATGGTGGTAACTGATGGTGGTGGTGGTGATGGTAATGGTGATGATGGTGATGATGGTGGTAACTGTGATGGTTGCAGTGGTGGAGTGGTGGTGATGGTGATGATGGTGGTGGTGATGGTGGTGGTGATGGTGGTAACTGACGGTGGTGGTGATGATGATGGCAATGGTGATGATGTTGATGATGAGTAGCAAGAGAAGATGGGTTGTCAAGGAAACAGATGTCATATGGAATGCTCTTGTGGAAAAGCCCGCAAGAGCCTGCAGCCATCTGCAGTGTGACCTGCCCATGGCTGCCCATTCCTGTCCCCTGCCCCAGGCAGTGTGACGGCCCCCGGGAGGGCTCCTTATAAGTCCCACCACCTGTGGCAGTTGGTGCCCACAAACACAGATGGCTCTGTCCTGCAGAGGTCCACACACAACCCTCCTGCGGTGTGCTCCTGCGTGTGTAACATGTGGTGGCAGGGTGCAGTTTGTGCTCCCCTCCCCCCATGTGCACCAAGGAACCACCCCAAGGCCCAGCTCAGACCTCCCCAGCCACTCTGTTCTGCAGGAAGCTCCACGAGGTGCACACCATGGTGCCTGCCGCCCCCCGGGCCAGCACAGGCTCCGCCCTCCCCGCCATTCTCCGGGGTCCGCCTGGGCTCTGTGGCTCTGTGCTGCTCACTGTAGGACCCGCTGAGTCAGGCGGGGCTGGCCCAGCCCAGCAGGCGAGGCAGTGGTGGCTTAGAAGCTCGGAGTGGCTTGCCTGGGTCATGGGTCAGGAATCAGATTTGACTCGGCGTCCCAGGAAGACGGCCTCACCTACCTGAGGTGGCACCCAGATCAGGCTGGAGTCAGGGCCCTCCCAGCCCAGGCTGAGCCCTGTGGGTGAAGGCCCGGGAGCTGGCAACCCCTGGGGTGTGCCCAGCCGCAGTTCCTCCTCTCTGCTCAACTCCACGAGGCCACGAAGACCTCTGCGCTCCCACCCAGACCCCACATCCGTTCCCACCGTGTGGCCTGACTCGGGAATCACAGCGCACATGTGTTGGGCACGTGGTGAAGCACTGCAGACCGGCGAGCCTCGTCCTGGAGTCCCGGCCGGGCCCGAGACATCAGTAGGGCAGCCACACAGCTGAGCCCCGCTCGTGAAGCCATAGGACCCCGAGCAGGTGGGGTTGCTCCACCAGCACTTGCCCTTGGGCAGGGAAAGCCAGGCCCTGCGGGGTGTGGCAGAGCAACCTGCAGGAGTCAGAGGGAAGAGGCGGCGGGTGAGACCTCAGAGCCTTCACTGAGCCAGAGCACTGAGCCTCAGGAGTCAACCACTCCCCTGCCCCGAGGCCCTGTTGGCCAAGCCTGAACCTGGCTCCAGCCCACAGCAGTGCGGGCTCGAGCCCTCCAGCATGCACGCCTCTCACCCTAGCACCCCAGGAGCAAAGACAGAGGTCGCAAGTTCTGTACCAGCCTGGGCAACGTCGTGACTTCCTAAGACCAGCACTGGCAGGTAGCAGCACCCCTCTGGACCCGCAACTGGGCCTTCCCAGGGCCGAGGTTTAGGAAGGGAAACACAAAATCCTCCCTCTGATCCCAAGAGGGGTCCTGGACCCTCGCCTCCTGCAGCTGTTTCTTCTCAGGAAGGAGCATCCAGCTTCCTTGCAAGATTAGCCGTGGTCAACAGTCCACCTGCAGGCGATCGTCGTGTGTGTACCTGAGGTCAGCAGTCTGCGGGGTCCTCCTAAGGCTTACACTTGACAGGTGGAATCCGGCCCTCCGCAGTTCCGCATGGGGACACAAGGGGGCAGCAGAACCCGGCCCCGGGCCAGTGGGGAAGGGTTCAGTCCGGGGTTATTGGTGTTAGGGTTGTTACTGTTGTTAGGGTTGTTACTGTTAAGGTTCGGGTTACTGCGGTTAGGGTTAGTGTTACGGTATGGTTAGGCTCAGGATTTGGGGGAATTCAGCCCATGGTCAGCCAGATCCAAGTCAGAAACACCACGGTGGGCAGGCGCAATGGAGAAAAGATGCTCCGGTCTCTCTAGCCAAGAAAAGAGCAGGGGAGGGGTGCCAGAGAGAAACTGGAGAGTGGCCGGGTGGAGACCCCAACGCCACCCCTCCAGGACCCACACAGACGCCCCCAGGGTGTGCTTTACTAGTGTGCGGGCAGGTCCCAGGCCACCCAAGCTGAGGCAGGTAAGGTTAACGTCACCCTGCACAATTAAGAAACGTAACATTTGACCCTCTTAAACTGACACATCTACCCAAACCCTACAGCTCTTTCTCTGATAATGGAAGATGTCATTTTTTTCTTCTTTTCATCATTAGGAAAGCATCTCAGATAACAAATTAATTTTCCTTTAGACTATAGAAGTATTAGAACATACTTTCCATTTAAATCCATCCATATAAAATTAAGTACACAATATCCACCCAACATTAGTTCAAAATATAAACAACCAAAGCAGCAAACTAAAACTCACCTATGTTTACAAAAAATGCACTCAAAATCTGTTTTAAATCCCAGGAGAAAACAAAGGAGATGGAGAGCCTGGACCGGTGATTGAGTAGGCCAGGGTGCTCAGCAGTACGAGAATACGCTCCTTATTTATCTTTTCCCCCACGGAGCACAGCACAGAAGAGTCTTTAAGGGTTAGCTCCCTCTCAGTCTGTCAGCCTCAAAGCAGGCTCACCTCAAAGGAGGCCTGACTCCCCACCCTCATCCCCACCAATGACGTGGAGCTCAGGTCCAGCCGTGTCTTCAAGTATGATGCACTCCCAAGCACCGAGATAAATGATAAAAAGGCATGGCACACTTGGAAAGGGTTTCCGAGCTGGAGGAAGCCTTCTGCAGATGGCCACGAGGCAGTGGAGTGGCGCTGACAGCCGGAAGCCAGCTCTCCAAGTGGCTCTGTAACCACCCAATGGCTCGTGTGTATCTCCACTAAAACCTGTGAGGAGAAAGCTGCATGCCTGGCACTCACAATAGCGACACCAGGCTGGCACATACGGCTCTTCTCAACGCCACAGCTTTGCTTCTCTGTGCCTTAGAAATAGGTTTGCCCTCCGGGACCCAAGATCTTCATCTTTATTTAAGATCAATCATCTTCCATCCATTTGTTACATCCACATTTTAAACGATGGGTGGGGAATGTGGTGAACAGTGCTGTGGTGAAAATGGTGCGGTAGTGAATATGCTGTGGTGACCAGAGCTGTGGTGAATGGTGCTGTGGCAAACAGTGCTGTGGTGAGTAGTGCTATGGTCAGTGGGTGATGTGGAGGATACAGCATTGAGGTGAATATGCTGTGTGGTGAACAGCACTGTGGTGAATGCAGCGCTGTGGTGAACAGTGCTGTGGTGAATGTGGCGCTGTGGTGAACAGTGCTGTGGTGAA